>NW_667261.1:0-12724 GCF_000006425.1 Cryptosporidium hominis TU502
CCCATTATATGTATTTAAGTTGTTGTTGCAAGCAATTACTCTACTAGAATATGACTTTAATATTGTAATTAAAATCTTGACATTGTTTATTGCATTGAATAATCTACAAACAACTTCTATTAAAGAATAATAATTTGCTTCTGTAAAAATTAACTCTTCTGATGCATTTTTTTGTACCTTTTTAAGCTCAATTTCTATCTTTGATTCAACACCAAGGCATAACTTGTGATTTATCCCAAAATTCATTATTAATATTTACTAACACAAATTGCGGTAAAATTAATGGTCAAAAAATTTTAAGAAACTAAAATAAAAATTAGCATAAAAAAAAGTTAAATTATTAATTAGCGTTAAGTTATTCCAACTAGCTACTATTAATTGTGAATCCAATAATCATAGGCAGTAATACTACGAGAATTAGTATAAATATACACAAAATAATCCAAAGCATCTTTTTCTGAGTTTTCTTTTGATACTTTCTGGCAGAAATTAATTCAATATCTGCCTTTTCAGTGTAATCTTTTGCAGTTGAAACAGAAAATTCAATATGATCCAACATTTCACCCTGCTCGTTAATCAATGATGCTAATTCAATAAATAGTTGCTGAAGCTCTTCAACACTTTTCTCAAGCTTTCTAATATCTCTATATCTATCTTGTAATTCAGTTATTGCATTTCCAATAGTTTCATGTGATCCACTCAATTTCATTTTTATTAGTTGCGTTGTAGTTATCTTACCTTCTTCTTCTGCAATGGACTCAATAGCACTTTGCGTTGCATCTGGATAAACAATTTTGATTTGCCTAAAGATTTTATTTCTCATCTCAGTTTTGTACTCAGATTGCACGGACTGAAACTCATATATAGTTTCCCTAAATCTTTTTGAAATGGTTTGGAGTAAATTCTCTCTAATCATAATTTCAGTAGCTTCTTTTTTGCTTGCCTTCTTTTTGAGATTTTCATTTTGGATTCTCAAATATTCTATATTATTCTTTAGTTCCAGAGTCTTTTCATGAGTCTCATCCAGAATCTTAGCTAAATTTTCAGATATTTCTTCGTCCTTGCTTGAACTCGTAGTTAGCAATGCACGTTGTTTATTAATCCTAATTCCATCAATCATCTTATTTATATAACCAAGAGAAACTCCAATCGAGCGAATCTCACTGTAATAACTGGACATTTCTTCATCGTTTTTTGAGTTGCCATTTTGCTCATTTACGCCTTGGTCCACACCTACTTGAGCAACACCCTTTTCAGCATTACTAATTGCAGCAGAGAATTCTGGGTGTTTTGCAACTGCATACTTCCTAAGATCATAGAGTAGGTCAATCATGTATGTAATCTCACATCCGAATATTAAATTAAATTCAGTCTCATTGCTACTTTTTATTCTTGATTTAATTTATCAATCTTTTTCATTTACAAATATGTGCCACGTGGCGCCAAATCACAAATATTTATTTAATTGCACAGATCCAAATAAATTGTATGATATTTACAATATAACGGCCAGGAAAGAACACATAAGTTTGCTAAGATAATTCTCACAATTAAAATACCTTGTGAAAATTTTACTGTAAATTAATTTAATCTAAACCTTAATTTTGAACCGCTCCAGGCTTCTTCTGCCTCAATTAACAATGATTGCTCAATGTTTGACTATAGATAGGACCTATGCTTAAAGCAATTAAGACTTGTATTCAAAGTTTTACAATACTTGACTCATTCCCTACCTCCAAATCACAATGCTACAATTTATATATTTCAAATATTAACTATTTAATACAATGCGATTTTGATGACAAAAATAACGCATTCTTTTCTAATCCTATAGAATGTGTTTAGCATCGAATTCTATTCTTAAATAATTTGAATTATGATTCATTTCCAATAATTGTGCTTTTACATTCAAACTATTAATCAAGCGCACTCCAAACTATCTTCTCATTTTAAGTCGTAATACAGGAACTTGAATCAAGATCCAGTACTATATGTAGAAATATAGCTCATCTATACATATTTGTGAAGAATTTACTACTTTTTACTTGAATTTTCCCCGTTTCAAATACTCAAAATTCTAATCAAGGTCAATAGTGAAAAAAAGGCGATAAACTCTAAGCTAAGGAAGGTTTTATTAACAAATTATATGCAATAATAAATTGCTTTGGAAATGCTTACGAGCAGGAAGCTGCAATTTCACGTTAATATTAAATCTTATATTCTAATGAAAAATTGATTCGAGGAAAAATGGGAGCAAGATCAATTGCCGGCAAATCACTTTAATTTATTAAACAAATATTATGTACATTTTTTATATTTATAATTGTATCTTTTCCTATTATTTTAATTAAAGATAAATTAATTTAACTTTTGAAATGTGTCTTGAAATTGGGCGCCAAATTGCCAATTCCAGTTTTTTATATAGTCAAATATATATATAAAGTCGCTGGAGTGGAGCGAATAATTAAAATATTGTGGTTATAGGACGCCGCCAATAATTAATAAATAATTATTACTTTTTTCCTTTCCAGTTGAAATTAAACGAGTTTATGTAAGCGGTTTGCTTTGTGATCAAACAGTTGAGTAAAAGTTGGCAACATTAGTAGAATCAAATAATATTCGTTATTTATGAAGAGTAATGTCTTCAGAAGCAGTAGATGTGAAATCTCCAAGACTATTCGCTTGTGGATATCCTGGTTGTCATGCATCGTTTAAAAGAAGGTCTCATTTGGAGCGTCATGCTCAAACTCATACCGGAATAAAGCTTTTCAAATGTCATGAATGTTCAAAAGCATTCGGAAGAAGTGACCACTTACGCCGTCATATGATGTTGGTACATAGCTCAATTGAAGAAAAAGCGAGTTATCCATGTTCATCCTGTAATAGTGTATTTATGAGTCCAACATCATTAAGAAGACATATTAAAAGGTCACATGACACACCGTATATTTGTGAGGTTTGTGGTAATCTCTTTCCATCTGCCACTTCCCTTCAGAGGCATACTCTCAGGCAACATCTTACTGCTGAAATTCCATTTCCTAATCGTACAGAAGATAGCAATTCAAAGCAATGTTGGTATGTTTGCAGAGCTGATCCTATGTTATGCTCTGCGGCTTTTCTTTCGTACCCTGGCTTAGTAAGACACATTAAATCTAAGCACTGGTCTTCGTCTAATGAGCCGCAGCCACTCATTCTTAACCAGAATCAGTGTATAATAAATAATGATAATTCGCAAAATCAATGCCTATACGCCTTGCCTAATGAGGCCAACGTAGGTCATAACGAAAATGACCCTTTATTGAATAATACAATTGGGGAAAATAAAGATAGTGATATTGATTGTTCATATAGGTGTCCATACCCTGATTGTGGAAGATTTTATAGCTCAAAGAGCAATGTCAGAAAACACATACAAGTTTCACATTGTAACAGCAAACCTTACGAATGCCACTTATGCCCCAAAAAGTACGGCTACAGAACTCCTTATATTCGCCATATGAAAAACAGCCACCCTGAATTCCAAGACGAAAACATAATAAATGACCATTGTAGTGGAATTACCACAATGGACGAATCTCACAGCGATCTAACGATACCCGGAACTCCTCACTACCCTCCACTATACGTTGATGCTATTCCTTTTTAATTTGGCTCGGGGCCGCATAATCATATTAAATGGAAGTAAACTAATTCAAATTATCAAATTTTATAGTATCAATAGCTTGAAGCTTTAATTTTTGTTTATTTAAGAGATTTTCTATTTTATACAAAAAAAATTATTAGAATAGGAAAACATATGCAATAGAGTCTAATAGGAAACACCTATTATAAATTCACAATTCCTTAGGCGGTTAGAGCTTTGGATTATTAGGCCTTCTCCTTCTTTGAAGATGAGTCTAAATTTTTGCTTGTCAATGAGTCAATATGCCTAAGTAAGTTTCGAGCCTTAAGAATTTGCTTTGCAAAAATATCCCCAAAGAATTTATCAACCTGCTTCCCTTCAATAATGTGTATTGTGTCTAGATCTAAAAGTAAGTCTACATCGCCATTTAATTGAACCAGCTCACCAGAATGTAAATCTCCTGATTTCCAAATCTTCTGACGTCCAGATCTACTTTTAATTGCAATTATTTGAGATCTCGCGATACTTGATGGTTCCTGTACCTCAAAATCATCAGTAGTAGTTGAATGCGTGCTAGATATTTCATTGGCTTGAGAGTCAGATCCACTATTACGAGACTTAATTACCTCGCGAGATTTCAGATTGCCATTTTTCTTTGCAATATGCATTAAACTTGCCAAAGTATCAACATTCAAATTGTTGTAAAGCTTTGTGAAAGACCTAATCATAGAATTCAATTCATAAAGGTGCATCAGGGGTGAGAATGTCTGCATCTGCCTTTGTTGGGGTTCATTCTGATCAGCCTTTACAATATGATCTCTTGGAGTTATTAAAGGCACACTTGGGGATATAAATCTTGGAGATACCTTAGATAGCATTTCCTTCCAGTTTGAAATGTCTGATCCCAGTGGGGAAAATGAGGGTGATGACTTCCTATCATTCTGATGTGATAAAGATTCCTCCATCCTATTAAAGTTGGAGCTGTTTCCATAAGAAAGAAGTTGACAGAAGAGCATCAGCCATGACATTCTATCGATAAACTTTCCTATGGCATCATGTTGGTATGGAGAAGAGTGAGAAGAATTATTAGAATTCATTGCATTCGATGCAAAACTGACGGTACTCTGTTGGAATATACGGATTGCGTCGATGTATCTTTGTAACATCATGTAAGAAAATCCTAAGTAATACAAATAAGATACATAAGCAGTTTGCACCTTCCATAATAATGGGCGGAAGATCTGGTGATCAATTCCATTTGAAACCTCAATTGCAATATAGTAGCTTCCAAGTAATGCATGTAACCTTAATAACCCGAGAATTGAGAAGTAACCAAGTTGATATCTAATAGGGAATGATTCAACAGAGTTTAGAACTTGTAAATGTTCCTGCTGAGAAGCTGAACTATCTGCACTCATTAGCATTCTAACTTCACTTAAGTCAACAAATGACTGGAATATTTGGAAAATAATATCACATCTCCAAACATCTTGGTCCACCTTGGCAGCTCTTCCGTCATTTTGACCTTGTTCGCTCATTGAAATTACATGCGCTACCCTAGTTCTGTATCTACATGTGTCCTGGAATTGATACAAAAACTCATCAATAATACCATGAGTCATTTCTGGAGGTAGACATATTTCGTCTTCTCGATCAAAATTTGTACTTAAATTGTTGCTTTCAAAATACTCCTTAAGAGAATTTGGAATCTGTGAACTTTGTGATTCAGTGCTTGAATGCCCCCTGAATAATAAATGATTAAACAATGCAATATAGTTTTTCCATGATGAGACTCTATCTATCCATTTAACATGGTTGGGGAATTTAGCAAATATGTGACGATAATATTGCTCAATATACAAGAGTTTGGTCAGTTCCGAATAATTGTTGAAGCTATCAATTAAATTTTCCACTACTGATGGGTTTGGCCATCGAGATTTCATATAATACTTAAAGGTCAGATTATTATGTAAATTTTCATTAAAGTATCGAATTCTATCAACATCACGACGTGAAATAGAATCGTTTAGATTAATTAAGAAAGATTGCACTTCATCTGGAAATGATGTCTCTGAATTGTAACTCTGTTGAGTTTGAAGCTGACTCTCTATATTAGCGTTTTGAGACATTGGAGTTTCTTCCTCCTCTTCATTAATGCCGATTTCCATGAGTGCATTTCTGCTAGTTGACACGGCAACTGCAATTGCAGTATTTACGTCTTCTTCTACCTCCTCCAACTGATCTGGAACAATTTGAAAGGACATATTAATTAATTATTTGCTAAATATTATGATCTCACCAAATATAAAAATGAAAGTGATCGAATTTCAACGTCGTATGTAGAATCAAAACTAAATGCGGTAAACTAACATTTTTTTTTTTGATTCGAGACACTGAAAAAATATTACCTAAATAATTTTCCCTCTTTTTTTCTCATTTAATAACATCCTAATTTCTTCTAAATAAGGCAATACAAATTTTTATTACTTTATTAATACCAAACTACTTTTCCATAACTCCTCCCTGCTAGTTAAATTAGCCATTTGTTAACGATACTTATTAGCTGTCAAATTTACACAGTTTTAATTAATTTGGAGCTCGCTTGCAAACAAATAAGTGTTCTGAGCAATAGAATTGATGCTTTCAATAAAAGTATTTGATTTCTGTTATTTTGGTACACTTTGATATGGCGCGCAAATATTCTGTTTTTTAGGTAATTCTCTGGTTATAGAAAGACTATAAGTTAATATATTCAAAAATGGCTGGAAATTCTGAATACAGCAGAGATGATGACACCGGTTTAACTATTATTCAATCACTCTGCATGAACTGCCATAAAGAAGGTGAAACAAAACTATTACTTACTTCCATTCCACAATTCAGAGATGTAATATTAATGTCATTTGAATGTCCACATTGTGGATTTAAAAATAACGAGATCCAATCGGGAGGTGTTTTGCAAGATAAGGGAGAGTGTATAGAGTTGGTTGTAACAAATGTTTCTGATTTAGATAGACAAATTGTCAAATCAGAATTTGCAACTATTTCTATATTGGAGCAAGAGCTTGATATTCCTCCATCTACTCAAAAAGGAGTAATTTCAACAATTGAAGGTATAATCACAAAGACTATCCAAGGCCTTTCACTCAACCAAGAAGCAAGAATTGCTCAAGATCAAGAAGTAGGTGGGAAAATTGAAAAAATTATTAACAATTTAAAAGGATATCTAGAAGGTAAGGGGCTTCCTTTTACTATTAAACTAGATGATCCAAGTGGAAATAGCTTTATCCAAAATCCAATTGCACCCCTTGTTGACCATAATATGAAAAGAAAACTTTATGATCGAACAAAGGAGCAGCTGGAAGAAATGGGATACTATGGAGTTCAGAATCTAAAGGATGATGAAAGCCAGCGTATTTCTACATACCAACCAAAAAAAGATAATTCAAATGTAACATTCAGCAAAGGAGCTGACATACCTGAGCACTTAATCCCCCACTATATTGACTTGAATAAGAGTATAGAGGACCAGGGCGAGTTAGGTAGCAATGAAGATCGTATTAAGTTTGATGTACCATGTCCAAATTGTGGCAATAATGGAGAGAGTGACGTATGTGAAATAGATATCCCTGGTTTTAGAAGATGCCTTATTATGGCGTTTGTTTGCAATTTTTGTGGAATAAAAACTAATGAGTTAAAACCTTCAGGAGCATATGGAGAGCTCGCAAAAAAATGGTAAGTTTGTTTATATTTATCAAAATCAATTCAATTATCATTTCTATTATTTTAGGATTTTGACTGTTGAAAGCGAACTTGACTTAAATAGAGACATCTTAAAAAGTGATACTGCTTCAATTGAGATTCCTGAAATTGAACTTGAAATGGGTATGGGATCTTTAGGATCACTGTTTACGACTGTTGAGGGTATGATTGTCAAAATTACAGACTCTTTGAAGGATTGCTTTACATTCCAAGGTGACTCTGCAACATCTGAACAAAAGAAGGGTTTCCAGAGAGTTATTGAAAAGCTGGAAAACTTGCTAGAAAAAAAAGAAAAGTTCACTCTAATCATAGATGATGCAGCAGATCATAGCTTTATTGGCAAACGTATTGTTAATGGTCAATTTGTCCAGGATGATCAGCAATTGAAAACAGAAAAGTACCAACGTACTGATTATCAAAATGAAACACTTGGAATTAATGATATCAAAGTAGAGAATTACTCTGAATCCGAGAATTAATTTCCATGCTCGAGCTCCTTAATAATCTTTCTTATATATTTTTTGTATTTTCTTTTCATTTTTAAACCTTCAGTTTGAGTTATATCTTGATTATTACCAGCTACTGGAAAAATATTATTTGAACAATTTGATAGGTAAAGATTTGTGCAATAGTCATCCCTATGTAATATATAGTTGAGTAAATATGTAATGGCCATCATTGGCTCTAATCCTTTTTTCTTTATTAGCCTCTCAATCTTTTTTCCAAACTTTGATATTTTCTTTATTCCTAGCTTTGATATATTTTGTTCATTAACGCTTTCACCTCCATCTAATTTTGACTTTCTAAGAATATGTTCAGTAAAGGATATTAATCTTTTTGAAATAGGATGACTAATCGAATCAATATTTTGTCCAAATAAATATTGTAATTTAAACTTGGATCTGGTTCTTACAGAGTATAAAACTATTCCTAATATATAGTTAAACCTTGTATCACGAATTGCTTCTATTTCTATGGCATAAAACCCAAGAATTGAAAGTAGTGCTGAAAATTCCGGTATGTTTGTATTTCTAGGCAAAAACAATGCAATATTGTTTGCAACTGAAGAAAGGCGGATAATCATCTCTTTATAATTCAAAGATGAATTATTCTCTAAATTAAAATGTTTAAAACCATTGTATGAATATCCGCCCCATGGAGGAGAGGCAAAAGCCCATTCAAAATTTTCAAAATTGTTAAATGCTTGTTTGGTGATTGAAGATGATTTGAAATCATATTTATTATGGCTATTGTTTTGGTACCAATCACAAAAATCTAAAATATCGCCATTAACAAAAACTATATTGCTTTTAGGGTCAAAGTACATGCTTAAATTATAACTGTCATCAATTGAATGTGCTATATTAAAATGTAGTGTGGGAGATCCAGAATCTCTAATTGCATCAATAGAATTTGTATCTCTAATATTGCTTTCGGTATTATTCCAAGATTGATCTCCATACAACTTATATATTTGTGAGTTATGTTTACAAATCAGAGTTCTAGAGTTTGAAATTTCTACTGAAATTACGCGTTTACAATGCTGAGAAAATGCTATTGTGTTACTACCAACTCCTCCGCATGCATCCAATACTGTGCAGCCTCTTAATCTTCTAGCTATGTGCTGAGAAAGAATTTCGGGAGTTGCATCCATTACTGCATCTCCATCCAAAATGATTCCATCATCATACTTTTGAAATACAAGATACTCTCTTCCAATATTACCTGGGAAAATAGATAGATTTTTTTTCAAAAAATCAACGTTTACCTTTGTTTCTTTCTTCCTTTTTTTATTAATAAGAAATTCACTTCCCTCTTTAATATTTTTTGGATTATCTAATACTCCAAAAAGAGCTTCTTCTAATTCACAATCGTTCTCCTTAGATTTTTCAATATCGAATGAAATTCTTTCAAAGTTTTCTTTTTCAAATTCTGAATTAAGTGGTGTACAAGGAAACCTCTCAGAAACAGAGTATAGTGAATTTTTACATAAATTGGGAATGATAGATCCGGGCACATTTGTATATCTGATTGGCAAATTTGTTATCCTTCTTGCAACAATTATTCCCCTAAATAGCTCTTTATTACCCATAGAATTCATAATATTCTCAATTCCAGAAGGAAAAAGTGATGAATTTGAAACTAAATTCAGCCAAGAACTTATTTCCCCTTTAATTATAACCAATTCATTTCCTGTAAATGAACTTTTCATATTTGATTCAACATTTTTTTTGCATTCATTCTCGAAAAAAGTCAACTCATTTGCTTGGCTATCTTGTGAAATCTTCTTTCTTTTCCTCTTTTTTGTATTAACATCCATTATAGTTGAATCTACCATCTATTTATCTTTTTTTTAAAAATAAATCTGCATTACATTTGGAGAGTCTTCTTGTCAAATCTGGAAAAAATACCGCCAAAACTATGACATGTATTTTCTTCGAAAATTTTTATCTCTAGTATTCATTAACTAAATATCAACTAAACGAATTACTTTAATAATGGAAAGAAAAAAATCAAAGGAAATTCTCACATATTCAGATGTATTTATGAGATTAAATTAAATAAATAAAATATAAATTAAAAACTAATATTTATTATAGCTATAACCATTAAAACGTTGACTTAATAATTAATACTTAATAACAAGATATATAATTTAGTCCTTCACAAGAAAAAAGGTACAATGGCCTTCCTATGTTTTGGATAGTTAGCGAATTCTTTATGATAATTTCTGTGTTTCTTCAATGCCCATTGTGACATTTGAATAAAAGCAATTAAAGTGTAAAGCCAACAAGTAGCACAATTTGCAATAAAGCTAAAACATATCCATGAAAGTGTTTCCCAGAAGTAATTTGCGCATGAAACAAGATCAAAGCCAGAACCATAGGGAATGCCTCTTTTTTTTGTACCTCTATCTCTTAATTTTCTCAAAACCAAATGAGAGTTAAAGTTCAGAGATTCAAAGACACACGTTAAAATGGCAATAAAGTATAGGGTTAAGGGGGAAAATTCTGGAGGTGAGAACTTTGGATGAAATGTGTAGTATCCAACAGAAGCTCCAAAAATAAACCAGTAATGGAAACAATTTATTGGAAGTCTAATAATGGGCATTGTTGCATTCGAAAACCTGTGAACAAAACATGTTTCAATTTCTCTTTTAATATAATGGCATAAAGCCAGAGCAAAAGTAAGCTTTTGAGAAATACTCTTTGGAGGAGCAGGTTCCCCATAAATTAATGTTGGGAAAAAATAAAAAATTGGAAAAATTATAATTGGGCCAAGATATTCTATAAAGAATACTAACCTCCATGAAATTTGGACGCCTAAATCTTTGAAATACAAAGTGGTGCCATTTTCAACTCCATAGTCCTCTAATTTTCCTTCTTTAAGCACCTCTCCATTTGAGCTTCCAACATTAAACCATTGCCTTTCTGGATAATAGTGAAACTCTTCGTAAAATTGTAGCTTTAGATCACTAACAGTAGCATCCTTATCTATATTTAACACTGCAAGATGTTTCCCACTACGTTTTTTTACATATATTCGTATGATTGAGTCAGACTGGGATTCCCCCATCGTTGAATCCATATCCATAATTAACTTAGAACTTAAAGGAACTTAACAAATATTTCTTTACCAAGTTTTGTTTGCGTTGTTTTCTCAAATTTTTGTGTTAAAATCACCTCATTACTTGTATTTTATTGGTGGGCTTTTGCCAGTAACATATTGGCGCCATTTGTGAATACTCATAATTTGAGGGAAATTAATAATTTGCTTGTCTACAAGTACCGTAAAGTCTTTAGCGGCATTAATTATATTTGTTTTGTTTGACAAAAAAAAAAGCATATTTAAATGGGGAATACTAATTTGCGCATATTTTTAGATATATTAATTTATTAGATTAATATACATTCATGACGAAAACCTCAAATGTGCTTATTTCAAAGAAGTTAACTTGGCTACTTAGACATGGAGATCCAGCAAAGACTGGACTAAATATGAGAAATGATGGGTATGTAGAAGTTAACGAGATTTTGGAGCAAACCGGTATCTCTCTTGAAAAATTACATTATATTGTAGAAAACGATCCTAAAGGTAGATTTAGAATGATTGATGAAAATGGAAAAAATTTGATCCGTGCTAACCAAGGCCATTCTCTTTCATTTATAGAAGATGAAAAACTTTTGGCTAGATTTGAAATTGATAATAATTCGGAATTTATTCAAAGAATAATTATACATGGCACATATTTAGATAAATGGAAAAATATTAAAATAAATGGGCTAAGCCGTATGAGCAGATCTCATATCCACTTTGTTTCTGCTACCAATTTTAAATTGGAATCTATAAAACAAGGTTCAAAAATTTCGGAAGATATGTGCATTAACCAAATTGTTAGGGAAATGTGCAATTATAAGTGTACAGCAGGTATTAGGCCAAACTGTGAAGTATTAGTGTTTATTGATGTTGTAAACTGTGTTACTAATAGCGCTGAATATAAATTCCATCTATCAGATAATGGTGTAGTTTTAACAAGAGGCAATTCTCAAGGAATAATTGATTCAACAATGTTTCTTCTTTGTATTGATATAAAAAATGGGGAAATATTACTAAATAACATTAATAATGAACATAAAATTACTGAAATAGTTAGATTTATTGTTAATTCAGCCCGATAATTCTATAAATTCTAAATTTTTTACCGCATTGTGCTATCAAAATTTCATAAATTTGCATGAAAAATCCCAAAGTAATGATAAATATGTGCATTAAATAAAATAAGAATGCAAGCAAATCAGATGGTAGAGCTGAAAGCATTGCAATCTCTAAGAGAAATTTATGATGAGAGCCAAGTAATTAAAGTAAATTTAAAAATTCCAAAGTATGTCTGCCTGGTGTCAAAATTGGATGGGTACAAAAATCCATATTTTTTTGATGATGAATTAGAATGCTGGGAAGGTAGGGATTGCACAATTTCGGGAAGGTTTAAGTTTTCAGCATCAGAAGGAATTCAATTAATTAAAGAAAGCATTTGTTTACACCCCAAAACTGAATCAATTATGATATTCATCACAAAAAATCCAGGAGATTTCGCTAATAAGGAAAATAATATGGGTATTAAGCTCCTTAAAAGACAATATAAGATGTTAAAATCCAGTATTTGCTTTTTTGAAAAACAAGAAATTAATAAATATTATGAATACCCACTAAGCCCAACAAATCGTAATATAAACAATAGTTTGAATTTACAGACAAGTTGGAAGACTCTAAAAATATTTTGGTTCGAAGAGTGTAATTTGATAGGGAGGGAAGGAACATTTTTAGCACTTGGAGTAGAAA
>NW_667263.1:0-12768 GCF_000006425.1 Cryptosporidium hominis TU502
TTTTTGAAATGAAGATTCAAATGCTGCTTAAATTTAGATAATTGTACTGGAATCTATTTGATTCAATTAATTAAAAAAAAGCCTTGATATCAGAAATTAAGCGTTATAAAATTCCACAAAAAAGACACAGTGCACACGTATCAAATTGGGGAAAAATTGTGCATGCGGAGAATGATGAGGAATATTGAAAAGTAAGAAAATGAGAAAGAATTTTCATCTTTATAGATTTAACTGTTAAAAATCAATTAAAGTGATCGTAAAAAAAAAATGAATATTTAACAATATTCAAAAAAAGGAAACGAGACATATGTTAAATTTTTAAAGTTGTGAGGACAAAACGTTAATGTATGTAAAATGGGGTACATGGAGACTTGATCCATTTGTAATGACGTAATGTCGTCAATAATGTATGTAGATGTGCTTGCATACAGATTTGATTTTTGTAATGAGGAACAAGGTTTATAAATAGTGTGAGGCTTAATCAAAAGGTGGAAGCAAGCATATTATAAGGAAAAAAAGACATTTTTTATTATTTTGAAAAGGTAAAAAAGGTAGGTTTTTTTTTTTTAAATAATAAAATTAGGAATTAAGTATAAATATCGAATTTAAAGAATTCCACTATTGGGTTATTGAATAGCCAAATATTAATTAAAAATTGTGAGTAAGAAACACAATACCGAAAAGAAAAATTATAGTCTTATATAAAACAATATTACAAAAAGTAAAAAGTGAAAGCAACTGTTTATATTTTAATAAAAGGATGAGAGCATTACTTCTAGTTTTTGGAATCGTTTTGTGTATATTTGCTAGTTCAAATAGAGTTATGGGAGAATTATATTTTGCATCATTATCAAATTATGGATGCTCTGGAAACCAAAAAGATAGCTTCTGTTTTAAAAGCCCAAGCAGAGAAGACTCCATTCTCATTATTGGTTAGTCCTGGAGATAACTTTCCTGGTGGAATTGATTTCAAACATTGTTTTGAGAATATTTACTCAGAAAAATCTCTCCAGATTCCATTATTTGCAGCAATGGGTCAAGCTGATTGGGATAATGGGAATGCTAACTTACTATTGAAGAGAAATAATGTAACTTATGATAGCAATAATGATATTTTCCCAAGATTTAGTTTCCCAAATTACTTTTATCATTATGTTTCACACTATACTGATACTTCAAATGTGTTATCTAGAAGAGATGGCACTGTTTTATTTGTATTCATTGATACTTTTATTCTTTCCAGTTCTTTCCCAGACCACAAAGTTTCTGAACAAGCCTTCCAAAATTTGAATGCAACTTTACACTATGGTCATAAACATCATGATTTCACTGTTGTAGTTGGAAACAAATACTTGGCTTCTTCATATTCAATCGATTCTTCGTTAAAGAAGGTTCAACAACTCATTTTGGATACTCATGTTGAGCTTGTAATTAGTGGTCAAAATAGGGGTACATACAATTCAACTATTGAAGGTACTACTTTCTTGAACTGTGATTCTTATTGCTCATTTAAGGTTGATGGTAGCAAGATGGTTCCATATATCATTCAAAATGGTAATCAGGTTGAATTATCACCAATTAATACTCAATTACCATCTCCATCTTTATCATTCCAAGGTATTGCTGGCGATGAATTGCCTGCTTTAGAGATGATTGAATTAACATTCAAGAAGGGAGCTAAACATTTATCACGCGAAGCTTTCCTTAAGATCGTTGGAACTGTGGGATTAATGATCTTAGCAACTTGTATAGGTTCATTGATTATTAACAGAAAGTAAAAAGAATAAGTGATAGTCTCGAGTCAGAATTTAATCTTTCATTAAGACTAGTTTTTTTTTGAGAGTGGGGCGAGAGAGAGGAGAGTTTATGTTGAGGCATAATAATATAATCAATATTGATAATAGAAAATGAACTATATAGTATAAATGATATTCGGACATAAATTAGATCAGCGAAAAGTGCCATAAGTTGAAGAATGCTAATATTATTAGTTTTTAAGAAGAATAATTAATACATTAAGTTGCTAATGGCTATTGTTACAAGCAAATGGATTAAATGATGAAGAATGGTAATCATTTTTAAAGTACTAAGCACTTACTCTTCTTATTTTGGATATTACTTTCTTGGAGTTATTCATTTTGGGATATGTAGATTTATAAATAGTATATTAAATACTTCATGTAGAAAGGGTGAATAATGCACAGTAGATTGTAGTGATAATATAAGAGAGTTAATTATTTTTATCTACAATTTTAGTTTTTTTTCTTTATTTATTTACAACTTGCATGCATATTACGTGTGCATTTTTCCCCCACAAAGAATAATGAGTGAAGTGATTAAAGGGTTAAAGTAGCTTGTGGTGGATAACACATGTACAAGTTTGAAAAGTATTAGAAAACACTTAGGTTGACAATGTTGATTTTTATTTCAAAAAAACTATAGCAATGATTTTATTTTTTTACTATAAAAAGATACTAAAGAATAGTTACAAAATTAATTTGGAGGTAATAACTTTCAAAATAAAAAACAAGGCGGGAATTATTGCATGAAAATGATTTTAGCGCCAATTAGTCATTGCTTGTAGAATATAAAAAAAACGATGAAAGGAAAAGAAATAGCTAAGGTAGTCAAGTTAAATTATATACTTATGTATTTGCGAATATGATCTATAAATTAGAGAAATGGAGTACCGGAGATAACCGGCTCAATGTTATCGAGATCTGAAATTCCGACTTTGTACATAGTTCCGCCATGATAAACTTGTTTCTTAATAATAGAAGAAAATTTATATCCCCAGAAGACATTATTAAGCCTCCAGGTCTTCCTGACCTCCAAATTCTTTGATGTTCTGTTATCAGAGAAACGTAGTAATATCATGAGTTCAATGAGATGGCCTTGATTTCTAAGATGATTAATAGTAAAGTTTTTAAGAGGGGAGTCAGGCTGGTTTGAGTATATCGAAACAGTGATAGGAGTTTCCATAAATTCTAGAGGAACATCAAGTTTGTATGATGAAATTTCTGTGATATATGGCCCGTTGTCACCGTGGATAAGAATGAAAATTTTAAGATCAGGCGAAAAAAATGGTTCTTGAGAGATATTAAAAAGTCTGAATGAAATAATGAATGGACAATTCTCACAGGTAGTTTCAGCTGCCTTAGTAAAGGCATATGAAGTGACAGGTGGTAAGTTTGATTGATTAGGTACTTCAAGTACTTCTTCAGGAGTTATACTTTTAAATCCAATTCCACAAAGTTCTTTGGAGAAACAAATTGACCATTTTCTAGAAGTTGATTCTGAAAATTTTGTAAAGAATATTCCAACAGTAACTGAATTCAAGATGCAACCACTAATAACCGTAATTGGAGTAAAGTAGTTGGTAATTAAGCAACATGGTGATCTTGGGGAACCGTAGCCAATGCTAAACATAGTTTCAACAGCAAAGAAAAAATATTCTATATTCCCAAATTTATCGCTCCCAATACAATTAGCAGCATCACCAAATGTAATAATAAAATGTATTATTGCTAGAATAATTGCAAGTAGAATATATATGAGAAATATAAATAAAATAAGACTTCCCCAACCCATTGAAAGCATAACATGGAATCTGTCGTGTAAACAAAATTCAAAGAATTGGCTGAGTCTATCCCAGTGATGCATTATATTTAAGGTTCCATTTTCCATTAGTATATTTGGGGGATTTCTGTTACTATATGAAATGAAGTCAGATACTTTTGTTTCATTTCGGTCACTTAAATCAGGGCTCTCATAGCTTTGATTACTAGTAGTATCACTTATTATTTGATTCTGAGTGTATGTTTTTAATAAAGGCTTGGAAAGTTCGATGTTCATTATTATTTGTCGGAATATATACCAAAATAATCAAATTTAGTTGATTTTTTCTTTAAAAAAATTGGGAAGTGGAGTACTTCAAACTCATTCGAATACGGCTGAATGGCCATCTCTTCCTTTATTTTCTAAAATTTCGTTTTCTCACCCAATTCTTTTTTCTATTCCATTTTTGGTTAACTTTATAAATTTAACATTAATAGAATCTCAAAATGTGCCGCCCAAACTGTGGGGCATGCATTTTTATCGTCATTTCCTATTTCGATTAATGGGATATTTCGAAATTTTAATATTTTGCAATTTGGCGGTAAATTCGGGCTACGTATAGCGGGAAAGTGAATAGTGGGGGTATTTGAATAAAAAAAATTTAAATAAGGTAACTTAATAACTAAATAGTATATTCATATAAAGAAATAATTAATTAATTGAAGAGGTACCGCAAGACTCACTCAATTTTTGAGTGTATTGACAAAAATAAAAAAAAACATAGAATTATAAGAGGGGAAAAGATATTTTATCATATCTGGATAAAGCTCAATAAATTGGGGAAAAAAAAGAAAAATTAAAAGAAAGTAAAACTAATATTTCATTCTTTGGAATTTTAAGAACGTTTAGATTTTATTGAATTAGAGATGGTAAGTTATTTGAATATTTATCTTTATATCTTTTCGAGTATATTAGCTGGGATTATTTCCATATAGGAGAGAAATTCTATTTTCAAAGGAGGTTCTCTTCGTTTATTAAACTCGAAATGATAAACTTATTTAGAGTTCATATTTAAATTAATCATCTTATTCTTTTAGACAAAGAATTCAACGCAGTCAACAGGAAGCTCATCCAATATGGGAGCAGCAGGAAAAGGTTCTATTGCAAAATCAAGTACAATGAGGTAAGCTAAGAAATAATAGGATGTGAGAATCTTTATTCACTTTTTTCTTTCTATAAATTAGACAACGCCGTGCATTGGCATCTTCTGCAACTAGCAGCAGAGAAAACCTCGCTCAAAATTTGATGAGTTACTATGTTGACGATACACCAGGACTCAAGCTTGGGCCAATGACTGTTCTCGTAATGACTTTGGCATACATGTCAATAGTTATTGTACTTCATATTCTCGGAAAGTTTAAGGAAAAGATCATGGGATAAGCATAATGAATCAGGGGTAGGGAATAATCAGCCGGTTTAGCTTGTAATTCACCGAGCGTAAACACGTACTTTAAATTAGTAACGGATATGTATATTTCCACATGTCGAAGATCTTTTCTTCTTTGCTTAATTTAAGTGAATTATGATTGGATTTTTCAACTTTGATGGAAGATATTATTCAAAAGAAGCTACAACCACAAGTTAGTAATAGATGAAAGTTACAGCTTTTAAATAGTTCCTCTCTTAATAAATTGATTATACTTGTTTTAAATATTACGTTTTCGTTTAATTAAAAGGCCTATCATTCACAATTCCTATGTATTAGCCACGATAGCGAAAAACTGAACATTTGTATTACATCTTACATTTGATCAAAGTTGACATCTCTTTATGATAGCGTTATTGAAACAAATTTTACTAACTAGCAAAGGGTCGATGAAAAAATTCATAAAAATATATCTAAGAAAAAAGAAAGGAGTGCTATATTGATTTATTTTGACTGAATTGTATCACATTCAAATGTGGGTTGGGACCTTAAGTGATTTAAAAAAAAAAAAAAAAAATCATCTGTCCCAATATATCTTTTTTTTAATACTCACATTCTTTTTTATTATTAACTTAATTTATACACTTAATACCATGTTACTGTGGTTAACCACTTGAAGATCAAAATGCGCGCCCAAAAAGGCGCCAAATGTATTTATTTGCATGCAAATTAATTATAAATTAATACACGAATACTAAACAGAACAAGTAGTAAATACGATTAAATTTCAAGTATTAATATATTTAAGGGATTGGGGGAAACCAATTATAGATTTTTAATTAACAAGGAAAAACGATAAACTTTTGTCAGTTAAGAATGGCTTGCACTAAGAAAGGAAGTTCTTCAGTAAAAGCTTGTGGATCAAAGGTAAGTCAATAGAAAGGCAAATAATGAGACTTTGATGATTTGGTTACAAAAAAGAAGGGATGAAGTGGAGGGAGATGAAGAGAATAAATTGCGAATATCTATGACATACAAGTGTGGGGTTGATGCTTCTAGAAAATTTTGACATCAAATTATATCATGATGGTATGAGTGATAATTCTTCAGATTTAATTGACTTTAAAGCTAATTATAGCCTACAAAAAAATGAGGGGAGGAAAATATAAGCTGAATAAAGAAATTTGAGAAAGTCTCTGAATTATTGCCTTTATAAATATATTCAATAATTAAATAACAAATTAACTAAAATATTTATTTTTACTAATACGAAATTAAACGATTTTATACAATATTATGATTTTTTGATTTTAGATGAGTGGTTGCTCAACAGATTCAAAGAAGTCTATCTGCAAAACTGCTTCCAAGAGCTGTAATTCAAAGTCTAGTAAGATTTCAGTAAAGAAGGAAACCCCGAAATCAACTTCTTTATCATCTTCAAAGTCTCGCAAAAGCTCCTTGTCAAAATCATCAATAGCAACGACTAAGGCTTCAAATTCACATCCTATTAAAAAAGAGCAGGGAACTGTAAAACCTGTAGTTAAGAAGACAATTAGCAAGACAAGCAAAAAGGGAGGAGAAATTCTGAATCACAAGATAATTAAGTCAAAGGGATCAGAAGCCAAAGCTATCAGTGAAATAGTTAAGAAAGGTGCCTCATCAAGTACTAAGAAGGTCACAAAAAGTGAAGTTGCAAAAAACAAGATTTTGGACAATATTGTTAAGGAAATATCAACCGGAAATAAAAAAAGGAAACCAGAGAGTAATTTAAAGGAAAAAAAGATATCGAAGGCTAATAGTAAAGAAAAGAAGTCAGCTTCCACTGAAAAGGCAACAAAGCCCAAGTCAAAGACTTCATCATCATCTTCTAAACTAAAAAAACTACCAGCTTCAGTAACTTCTTTAACAGCAAGAAAGAATTCAATGAAAGTTGATGCAAAGAATGGAGGTGATTCAAGCTTAAGAACTCCTACAAGAACTTCAAGACTTTCTTACTCATCAACACCAATTTCATCATTGATGGCTGCAAATGATGCTGAATCAGATCATGGAGCCACTAACGGAGGAGCGATTGGCGATTTAATTAGGACTCCAGTGCATTTGGTTTCTTCAGCTCTTAGGAGGATGACAAAGATCTTCAAGAATTAATTTTACGATGAGATTATTAAATATTGTGTGTATATTTCGAGTTTTGGTTGAATTTAAAACCAGTCATAGTTTTAGTCTTCTAATAGTCTATAATTGTAATTAAAGGGCGAAAGATGAAAAGATTGTTTTTGAATTTCTGGCTTTTATATTCCACGCAATAACAATTACCAAGGGATGATTCTTTAATTTCGTCAATTATTTGGCGGTAAAAACATGCAAATTAGCGATATATTAATTAGTAAAAATTTTAATAAACATATAAAATTTGTTTTCTTTTTGTAAATAAATTGATTAATAGTTGGTGAAACATAAGTACATCTTAGGTTTTTCCTTCTTTTTAGGGTTTTAGGGATAATTTGAATATTGCGGAATTAATTGAGTGATTTCTCTAAGCAGAGTTTGGAGAATTTGAACATGCAAAATTTTTTTTTACATTTGGGAGTTCAAAGATAGTCATTGTTAGTTAAAGAAGGCTCTGAATAACTATGCAATCTGTAGAAGTGCATAGAGTTACGAGGGATAGTTCTTTTTTTTTTCCTTCAAATAATATAGGAATGAGTTCGTATTAAGTTTGGAAAGAGAAAAAAAGTGTTAAATGAAAAATGAATATTAGAATAGTAAGCATAGGCGTCTACAATAGATAAAATTTCTAATAAGTTCCATTGACTCTAATCTTAGCTATCGGAGACAAAATGTATTGTAAAAGTATAGTTGTATGAAAGGCCACAGGATTTGTAAAAGTAAACTAAATAAGAACACAATAATTTACAATATAATGTAATTCACACATAACCACACAAAGTAAATCAAACAAATATTCATATTATCATCAACAATTTGGTAAAAATAACATTTGTCAAGCAATTAATTGATTGAGGCAGGTTTGGCGCCGTCTCTCAGGCCGGTATTTGAGTTTGGGCGGTAAGGGGGCTTTTAAAAGTGCAAGAAAAAGTCTTGAAGGAAGTGAAGAGGGAAAAAGAGAAGATTGTACATAAATAAATATTTATATATATATATTTTATAAAAAAAAACATAAATAAAGGAGTCGAGTAAAACATATATATATAATATGCTAGCAAAACCATCTCAGGATCAATCAATTCACGGAGAGCGACAACATGGGAGTGATGTGAGGTCGAATAATTTGACAGCAGTAATGTCGATAGCAAATATATTAAAGTCGTCATTGGGGCCCCAAGGGTTGGATAAGATGCTTGTTGATGAGGTGGGCGAAGTAATAGTAACGAATGATGGTGCTACAATTTTAAGCCAATTGGAAGTAAAGCACCCAGCTGGGCGAGTACTAGTAGATTTAAGTGAGCTACAGGACAAGGAAGTGGGGGATGGCACAACATCTGTAGTTTTATTAGCTGCTGAGTTACTAAGGAGAGGTACATCTTTAGTTAGCAATGGGTCTCATCCTTCAAATGTAATTTCTGGTTATAAGTTGGCTCTAAAGGAGTGTGTGAGATATATTTCTGGGTCTTTATCTATTAATGAGACAATTAGTGAGGAATGTTGCCTTAATGTTGCTAAGACTGTGCTATCATCAAAGCTAGCGGGAGCAGATTCAGAGTTTTTTGGGAAGTTGGTAGTAGATTCAATAATGACAGTAAAGGCTACAGACCCCTTAACAGGAGCTGTCAAATATCCAGTAAAATCTTTGAACATATTAAAAACTCATGGTAAAGGTTTATCAGAGTCATTTTTGGTTGAGGGTTATGCTCTCTCCCATACAGGTAGAGCTTGCCAGGGAATGCCAACGTCTGTAAAAAATGTTAAAATTGCATGTATAGACTTTCCTTTAAAACAATACAGAATGCAAATGGGAATTCGTGTTGAATTGGAAGATCCAAAAGAACTTGCAAGGATTAGACTGGAAGAGAAGGAAGTAATTCACAAACGTATTGAAAAGATTTTGGCTACAGGTTGTAATGTAGTTTTGACTTCAGGGGGTATTGATGATCAATGCATGAAATATTTTGTCTCAGCTGGTTGTATTGCAGTTAGAAGGGTGGAGAAGGTTGATTTAAGAAGAATTGCCAAGGCAACAGGGGCAACAATCTGCCTTACAATGGCACAATTAGAGGATTCAGAGGAATCATTTGACCCGGCTTATCTTGGAGAATGCCAAGAAGTAAGAGAAGAACGTATTGGAGACACTGATTATATGATGTTCCTTGGTTGCAAGACTCATCGAGCAGCCTCAATTGTATTAAGAGGAGCAAATGAGGTTCTATTAGATGAGCTTGAGCGCTCTCTAAATGATGCTTTGTGTTCAGTATCTAAGCTTTTAGAGTCAAATGGATATGTTGCAGGAGGAGGAGCAGTGGAGGCTGCTTTGAGTATTTACTTAGAAGACTTTGCTCGCACTCTTGGGTCTAGAGAACAGCTTGCAATTGCGGAATTTGCTGAGGCACTTTTGGTTATTCCTAAAACTCTGGCAATTAATTCCGCTAAAGATGCAACAGACTTGGTTGCTAGACTTAGAGCATACCATGCGAGCGCCCAACAAGGACAACTCAATAACTATGCTACTAAACCAACTTCTTCGGAGTTAACAGTAAAACCTCAAGATCAAGATAAATACAAATTCTTTGGGCTTGATTTAATTAATGGAACAGTAAGAGATAATGTCCAAGCAGGAGTTTTGGAACCAACTATCAGCAAACTTAAGTCTTTAAGATTTGCAACAGAAGCTGCAATCACACTTCTCCGTATTGATGACTACATTAAAGTAAAACCAGTAGAGAACCAACAAGGAAACGAGTAAACAACTTTCATCATTTGAAGTTTAATTCCTTTTCATTTTTTGATATCAACCAAGTAAATTAAGATTCAAGAGGGGAGAAATGTTCTGGTTGACTTTTACTCTATTTAATTCGAGAGCCCGCCCAACGGGCCAGGGGTGACCTTTTCTATGTAACGACTTCCCTCCCCACACCGAAAAGGCGGCAACTATATTTTTTTATAGCTATCAGTGAAATACTTTAGCTAGCTTTACGATATCAGTCACTAAGTTTATATAATGAATAATAACAATTTTTTATTTTTTTTTATTTTTAGTAGTTCTTATATAGAAAGCCATTCTAGAGGTACTAATTAGGAGTTTTCAGCTAAAACTTTCGGAAGATAAATTTAGTAAAAGAACGAATCTATAACTAAGAAGAAAGCAAATAGTAAAACTACATATATTAATTATATATTCGTCCACATTGGACCCGCTTTCACGAAAATTCGAGCATGCATTGCAATGGTGCATGCAAAGTCAATTATTTCATGGAGTTGATGCGGATTGTATAAAATATATGTTTAGTTGAATTGAAGTAATAATTTAGTTAAACATGGGAAGATAATTCTTTAAAATAGATTAAAAGAGTATTTAAACACCAGAAGAAATGATTGCCATTTGAAGACCTTTTGGTATAACATCATCAATTTCGCCATAATTATCTCTATTTTGGTTTTGCTTATTGATAAAGTTATTGATATTCTTGAATTTGCTATTGCTCAGTATATTGCTACTTTTATTTTGATTATTCAAGCTGTTTAGATGATTATTCCTGGTTCCAGAGTTTTGGTCATTAAAGTCAAAAGAAGCTTCTGAGCTAGATTCTCTAAGATTCTTGTATTTAGCAATAATTTTGTTTCTGGAATTTCTTTTTAAAATTAGTTTAAGTTTAAGAAGATATTCAGAGCAAGGAAAAGCACTTTCAAGTCCATAAATAAATATTGACCAAATTACAAGAACTGAACCAGCAAAGAAATTTAGCGTAATGCTATAATCACCAAGATACCAGGATAGAATACAACTCATAATAATACTAAACGAATTACCAAAGCATTTTAGGATGTTATCGGCATATTTAAGCACAGCAGCAACAATGATTCCTCCAATAGCTTGTAATATAATAACAAACCAAACAAGAGTGTTGAATCCAAAAAAGAAACCTTTTTGAGAAATTTCTAATCCTTCTTTTCCTGTAAGGCACCCAATTAATCCAAAAATTATACCATACAAAGCAAGCTGTACATTTCTACCCCAAATACTGGTTTTACTATCTTTTAAAAGTTTCTCAACAAAAACTCCTGCCAAACCACTGGTAAAGCATGCTAATAAAACTGAACAAAGACCCAAAAAATTATCAGTATTTTCAGCAACTAAACCTGAGTTATTTAGAGTTTTTGACTCTGATGATTTTCCTGTTTGTACTAGTACTGCTCCAATTGTAAGTAAAAGTAAAGACAACCATCTTATTTTTGAAAGTTGTTTATTCAATATAATAACTGATAATATTGCCGTTGCAAGGATCTTAAGTTGATAAGTAACATGGTATACTGCTCCTGATAGATTTGACAATGCAATAAATAGTAAGTTATTCTGGACAACATAGAGCAGCCCAGGAACACCTACAAGAATATTAGTTTTAAATGAGTTAAATACTTCAAATCTCAATGTATTGTAAAATTCAACCATATTAAAATTATTAGAATATAATACTATCAATAATGAACTTAAAAGCTTGAGGATTTCTGACATTACCACAGCACAAGAATTAAAATATAATTCGTCATTTTCTGACTTTTTAATACGAGAAATTCTCATAAAGAAGATTACTGCCACTGTTTGAATGATTAAACAGAACAAAGCTACATATTTCATATATTCATTATCGCTATTATTTGAGTTATTACCATTTATATTCTGTTTCTGTTCCTATTTTTCAATAAGTTTTCAAAGAATTTAAATCGATAATAAGGAAATTAATTATTAGTATATAAATATTCACATTTATGACATATTAATAGTCATATAATGTATTAAAAATAAATCTAAACCTACCTCTTTAATATTAGTTTCTGGTTTCATATCTCGTCCTTTTGATAAAAACGAATAACTTATTAAGAAACAAATTTGGTAATTAAAAAAAGGGAAAAGTACTTTTTCACTTAAATTATTGAAAATAAAAAGCTTTTTAATAGCTAACCAAGCTAAAAATAATATAAGTAGTAGTTTTTAGTAATATTAATTACAAATTTCTATCAATTAATTTGATATTTTCCACTTTCAAAGATAGATAAACTCCTATTTCTTCCTTTTTATCTCAAAAAAACCTTCCTAATAGTCAAGAAGACTTTTTCTTATTAATGCTTTTTTTTTTTATCGTGTATAGTTTTTTTCCTATATTCTTTGCACATATAATTTAATACAAAAGTACGCGGGCTATTAAATTAGCACACACGTGGTCCTCGAATTAAAGTATGAATAAATAAAATTAATTGCATACAAATGATGACGTGGAGATATATTAGAAATGTAATAGTTAAAAAAAATTTAAATAATGAGATATAGAGAAAAGAGTATTCAAGAAACATGTCTTGATATACATTAAATTTCCATATTCATGAAAATACATATAATTAAGAAAGCAAAATATTAGCAATTTTCACTAATGCAGTACCATGAGAGAAAGATAAATCAATTTAAGGGATTAATATATAATATATATACGCACAAAAAAACATACATATTTTCAGTTGAATTTAATTTTAGAGTTAGCATAGTCTAAACTTAATCAAACTAGAAATTAATATAATGTTGAGAGAGAAGTCAAGCAGTTCATATGAGATCGTGT
>NW_667264.1:0-12778 GCF_000006425.1 Cryptosporidium hominis TU502
CTTCACTTTTATCATTTTCCTTTCCAACCTCATTCAAAACAGATGATAATTCTTCCTTTATCAATTTAGTTGCATATTCCATTTCTTCTGTAGATATACCGTCTATATAACTTAATACATTATATGCATTAACCAACTTTTCACAAGAATAACCATCTCCTCCACATGTTGTTTTCAATTCATCCACCATATTCATTCCTTATATAATTGCAATCAAATAATCTATATTTCCTTTTTATTCTATATTGGTCCTATCCACCACTTTCTTTAATAATATAATATTACCTATTACCTTAAGTTCTCTACCTATCTTCTATAAAGTAGAATTAACTCTAGCATCTGACTATTCTTTATAATCAGCATCAATCACAATTCCCCTTTTATCAACAATCATCCACTTTCATCGCTAATATTTCTAAACTATTATCACACATTAACTTCATTTGTCTGTATGAAATAATCAAATATTCTAAGGCGGCACAATTTTGGCGCCCAACTTAGTACTTGAAGTAAAGATTAATTAATGTATAAACAAAGAAATGAGGGTCAAAAAAAATAGTTGTAGCAATTAATGGATTAGTGGAAATAAAAATTTCAAGTTTGAATTAAGAAAAAAAACAACGAAAAATAATAATCAGAAACTAAAGATAATCCAATTCAACTTGTTCTATTTTGTTGTTTTTTTAAAGAGGAAGATCTTGGCAGAATACGCATAACAAATTAGTAGACTCAAGAATATCCTCAACTTTTACATGTTATACAAGTGTGCAAAGCTACTCAATTGTATTTACTAGAAATTATATAACTTAAGTGAAAATTGAGCGATATTAGGTACCATAATTTACTTCTCTATAATAATTAAACTAACATTTTGAATTAATTGTCAAGGCTTTAAATACGAAGCCAGAATACAAAATAAAAGTCATAACTGTATGTGATATAAATATATTAATATAGAAAATATGATGGATGATAATAGAAAAATAGGGCTTGGATGCTGTGGCCTTGGAATGATTTTGATCATTTTAGGAGTTTTATTGTTCTTCGATAAAGCACTGTTAACTATTGGAAATTTTACTTTTGTTGCAGGGTTAACATTAGTTTTAGGCCTAAGCAAAGTTACAAGATTCTTCTTAAAGCCTGACAAACTTAAAGGAACATTATTTTATTTTGGGGGTTTATTTGTGATTATGTGGAAAAGTACAATTATTGGATTTATTTTACAAATGTTTGGGTTTGTTTTATNTTTTTCAACAGTTTCTACCAAACATTGGTTTCTATATAAAGCTTTCTCCACTAAGTTTTATTCTAGAGCTTCCAGGAATTAAACAACTTTCTGAGTGGATTTATGATCAAAGAAGACTTTCTTTTATAATGAATCACAGATCTGTTTAATTATAATACTTTTAAATTAGAGTTGAGGTTTTTTTGTTATTAATTTAACTCGTTAACTACAGGAAACTAATTACTGCTAATGAAAACAAAATGTCTATAGAATTAGCAAATTAATTAGCTAAACTACTTTTTCTTTCTCCTGCTTTTTAAAATCTAATCAAGTATAATCACTTAACAAGAGAAATCATATTATTCTCTACCTTAAAGAGGTCTGTTCTTTCAGCAATGAAAGATCCTAACTTTTTAGAAACACCCTCTGGTCTCTTAATCTTATTTCCAATCATAGCCATGTTCGTTCTGCCATTCTTCTTTAAGAAATCGATAATTGACTCTTCATAAAGTTGATCTGGCTTGCTTTGTGACTTTGATTCTAAACGACTCTTTTTTGAAGGTGGTTGAGAATCTGAAGATTTAGTCTTTTGAGAGGTTGATGATTGCTTGTTCTTATTCTTTGTAGATGGTGCTTTAACTGGTTCTTCTTCTTCTTCCTCCTCCTCTTCATCATCATCTAAATCATCTAAGTCATCTTCATCATCTTCATCATCTTCATCATCTTCATCACTATCTTCATCGCCATCTTCATCATCATCTTCATCATTATCCTGAATAAGTTCGTCTAAGTCTAAATCATCAGCTTCATCACTGTCAATTTCTTCATCATCAATCTCCTCTTCAGTGGATTCGTCAGATTTAGATGGTAATTTTCTCTTGAGACTCTTCTTGTTATCAATCTTAGAGTTCTCTAATTCGGGCTCTTCTTCTTCTTCTTCTTCTTCTTCATCTTCTTCTTCATCAGACATACCCATTAAAGCATCATCATCATCAAAGTCTTCCTCCATTTCTGGTTCATAGAAACCAGAAATATGTACTTCATTCTTTCCAATAACAGAAAGTTCAATTTCTGCTGATGTAGAAAGGAATAAATCTAAATTTGCGTGTTCAATAGTACCTTTTTGTAATGAACAAATGGTATATGCATTACCATTATCTATTGCCTGAACATAAACTCTTCCATTATCCTTTGGCTCAGATAAACATGCTTGACTTAAATGCAAAATTTCTCCTTGTGTTGAATCCAACTTAACTTTTTGACCTGGCTTAATGATTAATCCGCAAAACATCTTTAACTGTAATCAAATAATATTGAAGATTGATACCTTAAATAAAAAATATTGAATTTTATTTATTACTATTCTCTCTAGTAACAAAAATGAAAATTTTGATTTTCCTCTACTCTTTATCTCTACCTAACCTTTATTTATTTATCAGAGAGATGACGAATAGAGACCTATCCATTTTCATTTTACATACAAATTTAATGTCAAATACTAAATGTCCTATACCGGCAGTAGACACGACGGAGACGCGCTTTTTTGAGAAAGGGGTTATGAAAATAATTTTTAGATTTGAAATTAAAAATAAGAGTAAAGAAAATTAAAGAGAATATATTTGTTTAACATTTCTTTTAACACAAATTTTGTGAGAGAAGGAATTAATTTGTAACTTCATTTAGTGTTTATGTATTTGACTAATAATGATTGAAATATTGAAATAGATATCAGTAATTTCCTAGGTATTAAATAATTTAGAAAGAGAAAATTTGAAAGAATTAGTTATTTAATCAATAAAATTTTACATGAGCCTCAAATAATCGCTATATTAACGTCAAAATGATCATTTTATGTTGGGCAAATGTTAAAATTGGTTCTTAAATACTTTATTACATATTATTCATATTGCATACAGCTTTGTGTTTTAGATAAAATAAGAGAGCCAACTTGTCTGGAGGAAGATCTTTGCATGACTTCTCCATGGTTTGGACTATCGTCAATTAGGGAAAGGAGTCCAGATGGAACGAACCTAAGCTCTCTCAGTTCATTCCTTCCTAGAATATCAATCAATGATCTGGGAGGAGTACCAGTATATGCGATCTTAAAGCAGCTTCTAAAAAGCGGGAAATGCTTATCTACATCAATAGACTTCTCAATCAATAAAACTTCAAGAGTTTCATTAATTTCCTTAAGAGTTACAAGCCCAGCAAGATGCTGACCTCCTGTTACTTCAGCTTCAATTTCTTCCCAGGGTTTCTGACCATTTGATAATGTAAAAGCTTTGCCTCCCCTAACATTTCTTCCACCTAAACAAGTGGTGACTAGGTCAGCAATACCACATGATTCGAAGAAAACTCTAGTCATAATAGAACTTCTAATATTAAAGAAAATACTTCCATATAGAATCATTTCAAGTACTCCTAATCTCATAACAGCTGCAACAGTATTTGTACCACATCCTAAACCTTGTATCATACCTACAAGTAATGCAATAATATTTTTTAATCCTCCAAAAAGCTCAGTACAAATAACATCAGGAACACAATCTATTTTAAACCAAGGAGTATCAAATAAGTATTGCCAAATATAAGCATCATCATAATCAGAGCAAGCTAAAGTTGCCTCACCAAACTCCTTAGCTGCTAATCCTGAAGCTACATTTGCTCCTGAAAGAACACAACAATCGATTCCCAATTCTTCTTCAATAATTTTACTAATTAGAAATGGATGTCCATTCTCAACAAGAAAACCTTTTGTTAATGATACAGCTCTAACAGCTCTAGAAAAGTCAATATCTAGCTTTCTAATTTGGGATGCCACAGAGCGTATAAATTGGCTTGGAATGACAAATATCATTAGATTGCAATCTTCACATGCTTCTTTTAAATCAGTAACAGCTCTGACATTATTAGGTAGCTTAAAATCTGGTAAATATTTGACATTAACATGATCTCTATTAATAACATCAGCTAGGTACTCTCCTGATTCAAGTTGTTCATCATATAGCCAAAGTTTTACTTCACTGTTAAATATTAAAGTCCTTTCAGTATTATACCCTACAACACAGCTAATTGCTGATCCAAAGCTTCCTGCGCCAAAAATGGTCACTTTTAATGAACTACAACGAAGATGTTGTCTTAAGCACATAGTTTTCAAACAAGAGTTTTAATTCTTAATTTATTTCAATTCTATTGAAAAGTTTATAATTTTTCGCTGAGAATTTTTTATATTTGTCAAAAATATTAATTGGCGCCAATTGTTAAAATTTTTGTTTTCAATAATTGATATAAAGTAAACAATTATTAAGAAAAAAAACTGTTATAAATATGATTTTTGTTTTTAATAAAATTAGTGAATAATAATGAACTAATAAATATCACAGAAATTATTTCCAAATATATATAAGAACAAAAGCTATTTATTTGATTTAATAATGTGTGGCAATTACATTAGATCTATAGATTTATCGCAGCAATACATTATTGTACTTAAGATTTATTATTGGCATTGATTAGAATGTATGTTCACTATCAATGTACTAATCTACTAAAATGCAAATTTGTAAATTACTTTTTCAAACGATAATAATTTTCTATTTTTTTGTTCATGTAATTTCTCCTATAAATAATTATTTGATGATTACCGCCTAGTACCGACACAAATGGCGCCAAAATGTGTTATGTGAATATAAAAAAAGGGGAAACTAAAAAAAATAAATAATCGAGGAAAAAAATCAGTCCAAGAGATATAATTGATAAAGGAAAGTTTATGGCAATGCTATAGAGGTTGAGAGTATATTATGGTATAATAATAGCGATTCATATCGATATAAGTTTAAAATTTTTATATTTCAATAGGCTAAAGTTGGTTAATTCAAGATCAAAATTACTTTTAGGTAACTAATTAGTCAAATAAAACGGGAATTGACATGGCGGATACTAGTTCTAGGGTTAAAACATCATCATCAAGTGTTACAGCAATGTCCAGTATAGAAAATAGAAGGAGGAAGAATGTGACAATTAGAAAGCCAATAATTCTTGGTACCTATGCATTTATGCTTTCAATTGCAGAACAAAAGAAAAGAGGAGATAATGCAACTCATTCTTGGACTTGTTTTCTAAGATCTCCTGATAATGAGGATATTTCTTATTACGTTAAAAAAGTTGTTTTCTCTCTCCATCCAAGTTTTTTAAATCCAAACAGAGTTGTTGAAAAATGTCCTTTTGAAGTAACAGAATGTGGATGGGGTGAATTCGACATTATGGCAAAAGTTTATTTTGTAGATTCAACAGAAAAGCCTGTTGAAATTAAACATTTCTTAAGGCTTTATCCACCAGGTACAACTGATGTAAGAAGCGTAAAGTTCCCTTCGGATAACACTCCTTCTGATTGTGTTGCTTCGGAAACTTATGATGAATTTATTTTCTATGAGCCTACGGAGAGATTCTATGAGAAATTAATTTCTGGTCCAATTCAACCCATGGCTCAGCATAGACTTCAGCCATATTTTCACAAAACTGATAAATCTGCTTTTGAAAAGACCTTGGCAGCTGCACATGTTTCTATTCAAAATGAAATGGCATCTTTAAGGGCTGAGATTGCTCAGATTACTTTAGATATCCAAAATATTCGTGAAAATTACTATTCTCTTAGACCTTCAGAAGTTGCAAGTATGTTTCCTCAACAACATATTGCTGATCAAAGCCCTGTTAGCGAATCTAAAAGTTCCCATATGATGCATCAGCAGTCAGAATTAAGCCTTCCTCCTGGAGGGCCTATTATACAAAAATCTGAGCCTTATGGAAGATCTTCACCTAACCAAAGGACTCAAAATTCAAAGTTTCAAGGTCTTCCAAATTCAAGACATGATTGTACCGTTGATTCACAATTCCAACCTCAAAATATTGATCATATTAATCATTATGATTCAGGAAATATAAATCAGGCCTCTGGTCAACAATTCCACCAAAACTTTCAACAACAACAACAGTATCATCAACAACATCATCAACAACACCACCAGGTTCATCATAATATGACAGATATTCCTCCTCACCAAATCCACCATGGTCACTCCTCTCATCATCAAAATATCTACGATAACCCCAAAATGGTATCACATCTTGCTCATAATCATAATTCTAATTCAAACTTTAAACCAAATAACTCTCTAGATGGAGTCAGTATTGATATTAATAGGCAGACACAATTTCAAATGACAAATCAAATTCAAACTAATAGGAATCCAGAAAACCCACACTCTGTTATAAATAATAATCAAGGTCAATATTCAACTCATGATCCAAATCTTCCTCCAAAAATGGAACCTCATAGTTCAAATCCAAACAACGCTAATATTCAATAATAAATTATATTTTTTCTAGTATATATAATCTAATTAACTCTAATTAACTAACTTTATTTAATTTTATTATTTCTAAACTCTATTCTCTAATAAACCTTATTTTATTCATTTTCAAAACGAATTATTACATTATATTAGTTCTTTCATCCCTCCTCAAATACCAACACTATCAATGTAATTACAACTTTACAAGAATTCTAAACATATTACTATTGGATCCTCCCCAAATATCACAATTTTACACACTTCTTAATCATCGCCATACCTTCATCTGTCACTTTAATTAACATTAAAAAACCGTCACGTTCGGCGCCAAAAATTTGGGCGCCTTTATAAAAAGATTCAAAACTTTTGTAATGATAAATGAAATGTGAGTAAGTAAATAAAAATTAATGTGTTGGGTAACGCTATTCAGAGAAAAACTATTCAAATTAGCAGATTATTTTGCTTCTCTTTGATTTTTCTCTCAGTGAGGTGAAAAGTTCAATATAATGGGTTGTTCCAAGACTAAATGGAAATGTATTCATAATGGAGAATGCTCAAAAGAGTTTTACTATAGAATCCACACTTTTGTTGGAGGATTAGAAATTTCTGTTGAAGATGTGGACACAAATCTATCATCTTCCAAGGTATCTTTATATGATGAAGAAACAATATCTTTCCCACGTTTGGTAATAATAAGGCCAAAAGGATTAAATAATTTAAAAGATATTAACTCTATGAAGCATGTTTCTGAATATAGAAAAAATATGTCTTTAGATTACTTTATTGAAATTTATAAGGATTTATATTCAGAACCTTTGAATGTTGAAACTAGTCACCTTTATGATTTTACAAGTAATTGTATCTTTGAAATATTATCAGAAAAGGACATACCCCTTCTAACTGAGCTTAGAAGTTTGTATGGACCGCCAGAATTCTTGAATTCAGAAAATAATATTGAAGGAAATATTTTGGGAAACGTACTTGAAAAAGATGAAAGCGGTATACTTGTAATTAATCCATGGGAATCATCTTCTATTGGCCAAACTGGAAGAAATAGTTCATCTCATGGAACTTTTGCGAAAGATGATACCGATCCATCTTCTCATGACTTTGATATATCCCATGGAAACTCTAAACAAGATTTAAATAAAAATCTGGAAAATTCTATGGGGAGCCAAGGTCTAGATTTCTCTGGGTTTTCTATTGCTTCTATCAAAGCATTCGCAATTTTTGGTATACTATTCGTTTTTGAGGAGCCTTATTTATTAGTTTCAACTAGTAGAGATATTTCAAGTGTGATTTACCAAAATGGAACCTACAAAACAATTAATAGGGTAACTAAATCTCTTGCAATTCCATTATTTTCAAATTCTATTGAAAACCAATATTTCAATTTAGATGATCCAATTCCCTTTCAAAATAAACAGGATGATCTTAAACCAAGTAATGAATCCTTTTTTAAACAGCCTGAACAAATGAATTGTGAGTTCAAGGTTGTCCAAAATGATCCAAATGATAAATCCAAAAATGATAAATCCAAGAAATCTATGGAGAAAATGGAATGGATTAATAGAGTTTCTTCAACATTACAGAAACTCTCTCCAATTAAAGGAAATAAAGAATCATTTTCACTTCTAAGTGATTCAGGAGCTAATTGGCTAAGTAATTCTCTTATTAATGTTTCTTCAGGTATATTAAGTACTGTTTCATCAGCTATCTCAAATTCAATTAATATTCAACAAAATAATCCTTTATTAAGCACTAATAGCTCACCAACAAATCGTCAATTTAAAGACTCTTCTTTAAATTATATTGATAATCAATCTAAAACAAAAGATCCAAATTCACCTATTTCTCTGGAAGAGCTTCTTGTCGAAAGAAGAAATCATTTAGAGAGACTTATTGAAGGAGTTACAAAAATGATTTCCTCAGGAGGATTTTTCTATAGTTTTGATATGGATATTACTCATACTCTCCAACGAAAATTCGAGAATTGTTGGAAGGATCATACTGAAAGAGTGGGATCTTTAGGTGAAAATGGAGAGACTTCTTCAGAAATCAAGAATAAAGCTTATATCATTTCAGGAGATTCTAGATTTATTTGGAATAGAAATATCTCTCTTCCTGTCCTCATCTCTGGAGTAGATCCACGCTGGATTACTCCTTTAATACAAGGATACTTTTGTAATCAAGCAATCATCATTTCCCCTGAAGGTCCTGGATATAATAAAATCGGTCCAGATGTTCTTTCACTCAAAATGAATCTAATCAATTCTTTTACTGACCTTGATGAGTTGATTCCCCAAGCCAACAATACTAATAGTTCAGTTACATGTGAACAAAAATGTGCATGTACTGACAATGGTATTGTTCCATGCAGACATAAGTTTGCATGTAAAATGTGTTATCGTGATTATATTGACTCATTAACGAGATATGATATTGTTTTGATGTCTAGAAGATCATGGGAAAGAGGTGGAACACGTTTCAACGCAAGAGGTATTGATGAAAATGCAAATGTTGCTAACTTTGTAGAATCTGAATTACAAATATGTATTAATAATTCAGATCACTGGTTTGCATTCACTCAAATTAGAGGCTCAATTCCTTTATTTTGGGAACAAACTGGTGTCAACTCTTGTGCAATTACATGTTTTGATCACGACTATTCCAGTTTTATGTTTGATAAGCATCACACTAAACTTGTAAATCTATATGGAGAAGTATTTTATGTGAATTTACTTGGTTCTTCAGCTCATGAACAGGCTTTAAGCTTGGGATTAAAGAAGGAAATTAACTATTATAATTTGAATATTGAGAGTAAATACAGTGATGTTAGATATTCGGAAGATTCAGAAACTGGATTAGTATGTAACTGTGTGAAAAATCATATTGGATCTACCAAAGATGAATTTTGTTTTTGTAGTTGTAGAGCAATTCCTATAGTTTATACAAATTATGATTACCATCAAAAGGTAAAAAATCAAGGATTTGAAAGTGCATTAAATGAATATGTTTCTATATTAGCTAAAGAATTTGGAGATAGGATTGGCTATTTTCATGGTGTTTTTTCAGATTCTAATTCTAAGTCTTGTTCTGAATCGAATTCAAATAATAACCAAGAACCTGTTACTTTCGTAAACTTTTTTGATCTTGATGACTTTGAAACTAAAGAAGAGACTCAAAAGAATAATGTCAATGACGTTGAATCATTGAAAAATGATCGAGATAGAGAATTTATTATTAAGATGAGACAAAAAGGAGTAATCAGGACTAATTGTTTAGATTGTTTGGATAGAACAAATGCTCTTCAATGGTATATAGCTTGGACTTGGTTTGTAGATTTAATTTTATCAATTTCTACATGTTCTTTTGAGAATAGTAATTTACAAGATAAACAAGATAATGGTAGAAATATATCTCAGGAAGGTTTTGTAAAATCTTTATTAAATAGTCAACTATCTCATTTTGGATGGTTTAAATTAATCTTAAATAGTGGAGAAAAGACACAATTAGAAGAAAACAATATTTTAGAGATAATTAATAGTAAGAATTTGAATCAGATATTAATTCCAAGATCTATAAATTCTTGTATTTCTAGTATTCCAAGGATTCAAACTCAAAGTAAAGTAATGAACTCTCCTCTGACTTTGTCAAATCCGATAATACCTTCCAGAATTAGTAAGACAGATTTTGAGATAAGAAACTCTCCTATTCAAACAGCATACAGAGAAATTGTACAAAGACATTCATTTGTAATGAAAAGATCTACAGGTAATAATAATAGTTCAGGTTTACTTAATGGATTAGATATAAATAGAAATAACTCAACAATTGACTTGGATGACTTTAGATCAAAAAACTTATCACAATCAAGTAAGAATAATTTATCTATATTTGAAATATTCAGAGAATGTTTGTTAAATGGTATGGGAGTGGTTACTTTGAAAGACTCTTTTAGTTTATTATGGGCAGAAAATGGGGATGTAATAAGTGAGCACTATACTGGAGCAGGGAGTGTATTTAGTGGAGTTATTAAGAATAGAAAGATTTCTCTCTCTACAAACTTTGACCATGCTGTAAAATCTTTAAGAAGGTTATATCACAATGCATTTGAGGATTCTTCTAGACAACAATATATTGATTGTCTTTTATATAAACATCCATCAAATTCAAATTTACTAGGACGAACAAATGATTTATTTAAAGATAACTTATTAGATAAAGATTCAAAAGTCCAGAATTTTCCCCAGGTATTAAATAAAAATTCTAAAGAACTAAATAGTGAGAAGCTTACCATTTGGATTGGTTCTTGGAATCTTGGAGGCCAACCATTAAATATAGACTTGGACTACTGGATTAAGAAAGATTTGCCAAAGAATACCAGTATTGTTTGTTTTTGTATGCAAGAAATTGTTGAATTAAGTAGTGTTCGTATTGTGTTTAATCAGAATGATAAGAATAAAGAAGCCACGTTTGAAATGTTAGCTTTAAGATCATTGGGAGCTGATAAATACATAAAGCTTCATAGTATTAGCTTAGTTGGTCTTTTTTGCGTAATATTTGTCAGAAGATCTTTTCATCACTTCGTTAAATCTGTTGAATCAAATTCAATAAAACTTGGCCTTATGGGTAGTACAGGAAATAAAGGAGCTGTAATGATTAGGATGAATATAGAGAGATATGGAAGCATTGTATTAACCAATGTTCATCTTGTTTCAGGAGAACAGTACAAAGAAGAACGTAATTCTCAGCTCAAGCTAATTCTTCAGTCACCAATTTTTAATGAAATCCCTAATTTTAAAGGGTTTCTTAAAAGTGGATCATCTTTACAAGATCATGATTTAGTTATTCTTGCTGGAGATTTTAATTTCAGAATTCAACTTCCTAAACAAGAGGTGATTGACTTGATTAAAGACAAAAACTTTATTGAATTACTTAAGTTCGACCAGTTTCTTTTGGAGAAGAAATCAGATAACGAGATTTTATCGAAATTAGTTGAAAAGGAAATTTCTTTTTTTCCAACTTATAAGTACATTCGAGGTGAATATATATATGACCTCACTAGAACTCCTTCTTGGTGTGACAGAGTATTAGTATTATCAAATAATTCTAAATTGCCATTGATTACTACAACAGACGCGGATACAAAAAATAGCGAGCAAGATAATTTCCATGAAAACGATTCTTTTAATGATTATAATGTAACTATAACTGGATATAAAAGTGATGAAAGATATTTGGTTAGTGATCATCATCCAGTATTTGCAGTTATTTCTGTTCAATTTAATTGAAATATTATTCTTCTCTCCTTCCCACCTCACCTTAACAAGGATTTAAGTTTTATTCTTTTTAAATAAATTCCTTACAGGTAGAAATTCTAAATTGGTAATATTTAATTTATATTATAGAATGGTTTTATTTTTCTCTTAAGTAACTTTTTCTTAAGTAATAACTTAAATCTTTAATCGTTTAATTATATCATCTATGTTCATCTATTTATATATGCAAACATGAATTAAAGAATAATCAATTTTGGTAGATAATATATATTTTAAAGATATTTTATTTTAATATTATTTAAAAGTAAATCTGGTTTAGAAAGTTTGCAACACAAGAATATATTTTTAGTACAAAATTAGAGGTTGATAACTATAAACGATAAAGTAGTATAAAAATATGTTTCTTAAACCACTAAAATTCAAATAATTCTATCATAGAATTACTAAATTAATAAAAATTTTCAATTTTTCAAAAATAAATATCTGACACTTTCACACAATTTCTTCAAAAAATGAATTAACATGCAAATAAAGGCGCCAATTTAAGGCGGGTAGTTATTTAAACAAAAGGTGGTAATTTATTTGAAAAATGTATGCAAAATATATAGAAAAATGACATTAAGGCGAAAATAAGTATTTTGTAAAAAATTAGAATTTAAGATAAATCGGGTTAGCAATATAAAAAATAGATTAAAAAGTGATATACTAGTATATTTATAGAAAGTAGAAATTTTGTATTGAAAATAATTATTTTAAGGAAATATACATAGAAATTAGTGAGTAATATCTAGTGTGCATAATATTATGTGATTTAGAAGATTGGAAGAGAAATATAGAAAAATAAGTTAAAAGAAAATTAAAAGTTTTCTAATGAGAAAATTGTACAATTAAAAAATTAATTGAATAAATTTATATTACAA
>NW_667271.1:2500-13065 GCF_000006425.1 Cryptosporidium hominis TU502
TACTTCCCAATATAAATAACATATAATTAATCATAATAAAACCAATTATACACTATCCATTGAAAGTAATCAACACATCAAAGAAAATATATTAACAATGTAGAGTCATACATTGATACTTATCACATGTAACTCTTTGGAAACCATAATAATACAACAACCTCTTGTACTTAACATTCGTGTATCTGTCAATCCGACAACATGCTATCAAATTGACCACACTAAATACACCGCGCATACAATCGAAACACAATTTCAATCGTAAGACGTGCGCATTTACCCGCAACTCATATATACATTTTACCAGTACTAATCAATTCACAGCCTTTTCAGATCGAAATAGACTACGAGTTCTTAATACTCAATGTCAGCCCATTACTAACACGCCAATTCCCACATCCCCAGGTTGAATACTCTTCACCCCGGAAAAAAAATTTACCGCTATTTTTGAATAAATTTTCTATTACAGAACTGTTTCAGAGCTGTTCTAAAGAAGCTAGGTAATACAAATAAATAAAAGCTAAACTTAATATCTCTATTATTTATTTCTAATAGTTCTCAATAACGCTAATTTATTTACATGAAAAATATCTAATTCTACCCCTTATTAATTTATTTCATTCCAGATGTAATATTTCTAGTTGTCCTTCTAATATGCCTTAATATGCTAGTAATATCACTGATGATCGACCCATCCGTGAAGCATGCAGGTACAATATAGTTCATGCTTTTACTTACATCGCTAACCGAATTTATAATGCTAATGCATTTGTTCATGCTTTCTGAAATTTCATTTAGTATTTGCATTACGTCACTAGGTGTAAGAGTATCAGTAAATGGTTCGAAACAGTGAATGGTTTCTTTTATCCATAATATTCTCAATTTTAAATCTGAAATACAGTTAATTTGAGAAAAATTACCGCTGGTCTTTAAAGACTCAATTAAATGAGGAAGAGTATCACTCAAAATTTTTGAAATTCCTAATATTACTGGATGGCTAATAGGAAGTGGATCATCCAACCAAACGCATGGGTCAAACTTATATGCAAGGCTCAAAACAAAACATTCTCCACTTGGGATTTCCCTCTTATCTGACTGAGATAGAGTAGATTGATCGGCAGAAATTGCTATCGCAAATGCGCGATCGTAATGTTTTTGTTTTAAGGCATCATCAATTTGCAAAGCTATGTTTTGGGCGCTCTTATTTGCAATTGAGTTGTCTGGTGTAAGAGCTTTTAGTGGTATTCCATTACTGATCTGTAATTCCAAACGATTAACAGTTGTTTGCAATTGAGTAACTGCACTAGTTAATGTCCCAAATGAATCTGCTACTACTTGAGTAAAGTTGTCTATTGGATTCGAGCTAATGTTATCGCATTGTTTATTTAATTTAGTCACTTTTTCACGAACGCTTCTAGATTCGCCAACAAGCCTCGAAATGCAAGTGTCAATACTTGTTAATTTCTCATTTGTACTTGTAAAAAGTTCCTTAACATTTGTTTCAATTTTAGAAATTTCATTGATATTGACATAATTATCAACAGACTTCTCGATTCCTGACAAATGCGACTTAATAGATTGAATATCACGTTCGATCGGTTCTAAATACTTGCTAATTGCTGAGGAAACCGAATCATTTAACTCTTTGGACAAGCTGAAGGTCAATTTTTTTAATTCATCTGTAATCATTTCAAATATTTTATCATTTAAACCAAAATCTTTGTGGTTGGTATTGCTTGTATTCGTATTTTTCGATTGTGGATTGCTCATTGACTGTTTTTCCTCCATATTTAATGTACTAAAAATAGATGTAAGTAAATTTGATCTATCAGATGGTAATTTATTCTGAGGTGTATTATTGTATTGAAAATCGCTTTTCTCAGTTTTATGTGATGCATTTGCCATCAAAACAGCATAATAATCATCAGCAATCTCGTCATTCGTGTCAATATTAGTTTTTTTCTGATTAGACAAGTTTATAGTAAATGTGTCACTAGGTATACTGATATTTTCGGATGAATAATGGGCTTTATTCGCACTCAAATCTAAAACAGGTGGGATAATGATTGATTCGAGCCCTCCAAAAATATTTGAAACAAAAACTTCGATGGGTTGTTTTGATAAATTTTCACTTGATTTAGTTTTTCCAGCATCAAGCCAGGTAACATTTTTTGGAGGTCTGAAAGCAGCCGTCTCTAATAGTCTAGAGGGGAAGAAAAACAAATCTTTAATGGGTAGCTCTTCGCCAACAGAGCAAACGATTAATTGGTTAAAAATCTGTATTGCGAAATACTCACCCCAATTTGGTCCAATAATATGAGCATTAAATTGGTTATTTTTATTATCATCCATAATATGAATATTTATGCTCTGTAAAAGTGTAATTTCGCCAAAGTTATTGTTTGAATCTATCGGTAAGTTATATATGCGAACAGTATAGATATCTTTTTCTACTGATAATAATGTAGCTGTTACATTCATGTGGTTAATGGTAGGATCTCTGATTCTTATATTCGGATATACTGCAGTATCAAGTAGTAATGAATTTGAATCGATAATTTGCCTTGACATTATCGATCTATAGTACTCTCCAGGGCTTAAATTTGAGGAAAAAGTATCATAATAGCCATTTGAAGTAAAAAGAATTATTAGTTCTCCAATAAATTGGCAACTAGAAATTTTAACATCATCCGGGTAGTTAATCAGTACGCAACATGATAAATTAGCAGCTGAATGCTGGGGAGCATTGGACTTGTTGGAGTTAGAACATTCTTGTAGAATGTGGTATTCATATGAAGAACGATTCCATAGACACACTGAGCATTTATTCCAAGCAACAAAACAACGATCATCTAAATGGTTAAATACAACAGATTTCCAATGGGTATTTCCCCTTACCAAAGTATTAATAGTGTCTGATTGAATATTTACTATTGAAAGTTCCTTCCCTTTAATATAAACAATATTATTCGACACCTTTGAAAGCGAAAAACTTTCCATTCCAAGCCCTGATAATTTACTGCTGCATTTAGATCCATTGTTTAGTTCTTCTTGGCTATTAATACCAGAATCTAACATGATAACTCTTGGAACATCAGAAAACATATGGACAACATATTCTCTATTACATTGTAGTATAGAGGCTGCTTGAGATGTAGAAGCATTGTGAGACGATGGTATCTTAATATCTAAAGATGAACCAGAAACATGGTACCACTGCCTTTTCGGTAGTTCAATCAACTCCATGATGATTATTAATCTGCAACCAAATAAATAGTAAATTTTTTTTTTACCAAATTGCGCCATAAATTTCTCGGAATAATTAAACTAAGAGGGAAAAATATTCGTTTGAAAAATAAAATCTTATCATTCACCTAATCATGTTCAGAAACTAATAAGTAGAATCTGGCTTTCCTAGACTATCAAGACTACCTTTCATATAAAACATTGTCTCTGGGAGGTTATCCATTTCACCGCTGACAATAGCATTAAAACCTTTAATTGTATCAATTAAGTTGACAAAAACCCCTGGCTTTCCGGTAAAAGCTTCCGACATAAAAAACGGTTGAGTAAGAAACTTTTGGACTTTTCTTGCCCTGGAGACAATCAACCTTTCCTCTTCAGAAAGTGCATGAGAACCTTGAGTAGAAATTTTGCTCTGTAACTGCTTATACTTTTGTAAAATCGAAAGAACTTCAATAGAAACTTTGTAGTGCTCTTCGCCTATAATATTTCGATCTAAAACCTTAGACCTACTTTCCAATGGATCAATGGATGGGAATATCCCAACCTCGGACATCTTTCTAGAGAGAACTATTGTAGAATCGAGGTGGGTGAAAGCTGCAACAGGTGCTGGATCATTAATGTCGTCAGATGGAATATAAAGTGCCTGAATAGATGTTATTGAACCATTTCTCGTGGTTGTGATTCTTTCTTGAAGTTTACCAAGATCAGTAGCCAGAGTAGGTTGATACCCGATTTCAGTTGGTAATAGCCCTAGAAAAAGTCATTAAAAAAAAAAATAAAAAATAACCCATCAGTCGGTAATTCCAGCTATTTTCCAGTTGTTTCAGCATTGAAACTCAGATAAATATGGAAAGTTTGCATCATTTGGGAAAATTACACTAAATATTTACTTACCTAAAAGTGCAGAAACTTCACTCCCTGCCTGAGTAAATCGGTAAATATTATCTACGAAAAATAATACGTCTTGCATCATTGAATCTCTAAAATATTCTGCCATTGTTAGACCTGTAAGTGCAACTCGCGCTCGCGCTCCTGGAGTTTCATTCATTTGACCATATACCAGCGCTGTCTTAGAACCTAAAAAATCGTATATGGGTTGTCTCTTATGCTTGCTGTCAACTCGTGATCCAACAATCGACTTTTTATTGACGCCATTTGCTAGCATTTCATTATATAAATCGTACCCTTCCCTGATGCGCTCTCCAACCCCTGTATAGACAGAGTAACCACCATACTTTTTTGCAATATTGTTTATTAGTTCCATGATAAGAACAGTCTTGCCAACCCCCGCTCCACCAAATAGTCCTATTTTCCCACCTTTTATGAATGGTGTAAGTAGATCTATTGCCTTAATCCCAGTAACAATTAATGAAGGCTCCATTACTTGTTCCATGTATTCAGGGGCCGTTCTATGAATCGGTTTTTTAACTTTAGCGTCGATCTCTCCACATCCGTCAATTGCATTCCCCATAACATTCACCATTCTACCAAGTGTGGCCTTGCCTACTGGAACGCATATTGGGCTTCCAGTGTCTATAACTTTCTCTCCTCTAGAGAGTCCTTCTGTAACATCCATTGCAATTGCCCTAACTGAATTATCACTTAAGTGTTGCGCCACTTCAAGTACTAGTTTGTTTTGATGCCCTTTAACTTCCAAAGCGTTTAACAATTCTGGTAGTTTACCCTCAAATTTTACATCTACAACTGAACCCATGATTTGTGATATATAGCCTTCTGAGAGATTTTTGCTAGTTTTACTATAAGACTTCCATCTTTTGTTTAAGTTATAATATTCTAGGTTGCGGATCGCTTTTTTCTGGAAAAATACCGAAAATAGTGGTAAAAATTCTCTTCGTGTGAATTTGAAGCATGGAAGAGATTGACTTAACAATTTTCCTCGAATCATAAACATTGCCTCCACTCTTTAATTAAAATTAAAAAGTAATTGTGCAAAATTGCATTAAAGCCAAATTCTATGCAATTTAATTTTTGCGTATAAACAACATAACAAAAATAGGAAATATATTCTGAAAATCGATATCCAATGTTTACTAAGGAACTGAGTGTATTTAATAGCAGGAAGGCAAAATAGCAGAAGTTAAATATAAAAAAAATACAAAAATAGAGAAATTTTCAAAGCAGGAATAAGTAGTGAACAATTTTGATGAGTGAGATGAAAGTGTTAAGAGAATTATAATTACCATTCAAAATAGAATATAATTATCTTAAGTACTAAAACAGATTTAGAGCGGGTGTTAAACAAAATCAAATTGCTGTGGGTGGGGGGAAATGTTATTGCAAGAGTAATTTTCCAAATAGTTGAGTTAATTTACGTTGTAATACCAATGTCATCTGAGGAAGGCACCGATAATTGGTCTGCAGAGGAGGCTGTAGAGAGCGTAAAGACTCTGAGTGTTAGTGAGCTTCAGTCTAGGATTCGCCTTTTAGATGGTGAAATTCGACTTATGAAAAGCGAAAGTAATCGTCTTAAGCATGAATTAAACCAGATGAATGAAAGAATCAGAAGTAATACTGAAAAAATAAAACTTAACAAACAGCTTCCTTATCTGGTTGCCAACATTGTCGAATCACTGGATTTTTCAGATGAACAGGAAAATGAGGGTGAAGGGATGGAATTCGATGGAGACAAAAACGATAAATGCATGGTAATAAAAACATCATCAAGGCAGACTGTCTTTCTCCCTGTCATTGGGTTGGTTCCAGAGAATGAATTAAAGCCTGGAGATCTTGTTGGAGTGAATAAGGATAGTTATTTGATTCTTGATAAATTGCCACCGGAGTATGACTCTAGAGTTAAGGCTATGGAAGTTGATGAAAGACCAATGGAAGAGTATTCAGATATTGGAGGATTAGATAAGCAGATCCAGGAATTAGTGGAGGCAATCGTCCTTCCGATGACCCATAAAGAAAGGTTTGAAAAAATTGGTATAAAACCCCCAAAGGGTGTACTAATGTATGGACCTCCAGGCACAGGGAAAACTCTTTTGGCAAGGGCATGTGCAGCACAAACTAAAGCCACATTTTTGAAATTAGCAGGCCCGCAACTCGTACAAATGTTTATTGGTGATGGTGCAAAGATGGTTAGAGATGCATTTGAAATTGCACGTGAAAAAGCTCCTTCAATAATATTTATTGACGAGCTTGACGCTATAGGTATGAAAAGGTTTGATAGTGAGCATAGTGGGGATAGAGAGGTACAAAGGACTATGCTTGAGTTACTTAATCAATTAGATGGATTTAGCTCAGACGACAGAGTTAAAGTTATTGCTGCAACGAATAGGCCGGATACTCTCGATCCAGCCCTTTTAAGATCAGGTAGGCTTGACCGTAAGGTCGAGTTACCGCATCCAAACGAAGAAGCAAGGTCCAGAATACTTCAAATACATAGCAGAAAAATGAATGTTGATTTAAATGACGTGAATTTCCAAGAGCTATCGAGATCAACAGATGATTTTAACGGTGCTCAGCTTAAGGCAGTTTGTGTCGAAGCGGGGATGACAGCACTCAGAAGGGGAGCAACGATACTTTGCCATGAAGATTATGTCGAAGGGATTGCAGCAGTACTAGCAAAGAAGAAATCCCCACTTAGCTATTTTTCATAAAGCAAGTGAAATACAAAAAAAAACTTAATCAACTAATTGTTAGAATTCTTAAATATATATATATTTATACCATTAGCAATAATCTTTTTCTTTAGCCGAAATATCCTTATTCTTGCCTTCGTCAAATACCTCTTCTCCAAAATATGGGTACTCTTCCCATTTGGGATGTTTATCAATGATTAAATGTTTCATCTCCTGCTCTAATACTTCAAAAAATACATGTTCGAAGTGTTTGTCGCCCCATTGAATTGGAATGATGTTATTTTCTCTGTCTAGCAACATCCATGTGGCGTTTTGAGGAGCAAGCCCGAGTAAAAGCTGAGTTCGATAGGCAGTACTTCTAGACGCTCCATTTAAACAGCTCTTTTGGAAGCTTGAAGGTGTAAGTTGTTCATTTGGACACGAATGAATATCTGATTTCTGGCTTTGCGAAGATTTTTGCTTTCTCTTACGCGATTCCCACCACTTACTTTTAATAGTTGAATTATCTGATGAAAATTCAGATTCAGAATCTGAGATTTGTGAATTATCTGATAATTCGCAATCATCAATAAAATTGTCTACCGTATTTGTATTCTGACCCTTTTTAGGTGATTTATTAAAAACTCTAGCTCTGTTAGGTGCGGAAGAAGTTGTTGCTAAGTCAATATGAATATTGCCTAACCTGTTTGATGAAATTAATGCAGTTGCATCAAATGCGCGATAGCAATGTTGAAGGCTACGCTGAATTAGTAGCTCAATTGAAGATGGAATTTCCAGATCTTCTCTACAAAGAAAACTGGCAATTTGATACAAGTTGAGATGCATTGATGATGCAAGCCTCAACCATCTGACTGAAACTCTCATGCTTCTTAAACACTCGCTTCTAATCAATAACTTTCTTTTTAACCTCTCTGCATCCGCATCTGGATCCATATACTTTATTACTCTCAATTCAGACCTGCTAAAGGGTATCTTCGAATGTGGCCAATCAAACCATACCCAATCAAATTGTGCAACATCGAGAACATCTGGTAAACAAAGCCCATGGTCGATTGGAATTAACTTATACTTGGTTTTTTTGCCGTCAGGAGTGCTCAGAGGGTGTTCATATGGTGAAATAGCTGGACTTGGATTATTTGAATTACTAATGTTGAATTTGATTGAATAATTGGGCTGGTTCGCGACAACAAGAATATTACTATCATTTCTATCTAAATTAAAGAGACAAATATCCAAAATTCCAATGCGGTGTACATCTCTAATGCAGAATACAGAGGGGTTGAAATTACCAACTGTTTCTGTAGTTGAAATAAACTCTTGAAATGCCCCCAACTTCCAATCAACGGTTATTTCACTATTTGCCTTATTATTATCTTTTTGAAAAATATCGCCCCATTCAAGAGTAATCTTATTCCAGCTATCATAATTAAAAGCCTGATGGCATGCCTCAAGTAGTGTAGTATCAGGAACGCCGGCAAAATTATGGTAGTATGCATCCCAAATTGCTGTTGCAACCTCTCTGCTAGCTCCTTCACCTGACAATACTCCTGACCTAAAACCTTGTTGGCCTAATTTACCTTGATAACCCCTTGGATTATTTGGAGAGAATGCCTCCTCATCTAGTGGTTTAAACATTGCAACAACTTGGCCTTTTGCATTGTACATTCTATAGGTAGCGCCCGTTCCATCCAATGTAAGTTTGGGATGGACATTTCTCTGCATTGCAAGTTTAACTTCAACTACAAGTTTCTGAATTTTACTCGACCATTTAAGTCCAGTACTTCTAATTCCAAAATCTGACTTGTTCATCCTGAGAGAATAGTGCAATGGGTGTCTTTGTTTTTCAAATGTATGCATAAACCTGCTATTCGGAATTTCTACGCCTCTATAAAATAGCTGAATGTCACGAATGCTTGTGCCTTCTGGGAGATCCAGATACTTAATTACTAGTCTTTTAACCATTTGGCAATCATAGAATGGGTATATTGACAAAAGTATGCGCTTTGTCCCATCCAGCTCGTCAATATATAAGACAAATTTCTGGATTTCATTTTCACCTGCACGCAAAGCATTATGAGTTGAAAAATATACCTGTTGAGCAACAGGGAAGTTGTTAATTTGATTCATTTACAATAAACATGACAACATATTATTCTTTACTCAATTTTTATCATTCCATTAAAGTGACCCGTCTAAAAATATAACCGCTCTATCATAATTAAAAATTAAAACCAAATTTCGGGGAAAAAAAATTTATCAATGCTTAATAATCTGACATTACTTCCATCAATTGGATCTAGATATGAATCCACAACCTAAAATTTTTTATTAAATTAATTAGAATCACAATTTATTGCTATTTGGATTGCTGGTAAATTTCAACTTACATGCAACATTCCATCTTCTACTGCCTTGGAAATCATTAAATTATATTCTTCTATAGTTAGTTCATCGCCATTTTTTAATAAACTCCTAATCTGAGCTTTAATTTGTATGATACTAAATTTAGTCTATAACCTACCTTTTTAGTTTTATTTGCCATAAACCAACTTATAAGTGAGATATCGCTTTGCGGTTGTTTCCATTCAATTTCAAGCTTCTTAAGTTGGTTGCAAACTTGAATACAAAAATTTAAATAAGTTTTCCAAGGTATCGATCTTTTCTATATTGGAAATATTGAGAAGATAATTAGTGTTTATTTTATTATCCTTGCAAATCTACTCACCTTCATGCTTAACTATTAAGAAAGCGTGAAAATTATAGAAAAATCAGTATGTCAGGTGTGGGTGGGGGATCTACCATGTAAAATAATATTCAGTTAGCGCAAATAAACAATTAAAAAATGGTAATATAATAAATTATATATATTCAAGATTAAAGAATTTACTAATTCGTGTAAAAATTGACTATGATTGTGATTTACTAATAATTTAAAAATAGTAAGCTAACAGAAAAATGCATCTATATTCAAGACATTTGTAAAAATGCTTTGTTCTACTTATTCTTTGCTAGCTTTTTTTGAAACCTTTTTGTTCAATTCACTTAATATACTGAGTAGTTTATCTTTAATTCCAATAGACTCCTTGTAGTTTTTAAATAAATCTGGATGAGAATTTCGAGTAGAAAAGTGAATGATATAGTCGCCGAATGTATCTTTGCCAAAAATAGGTGGCCCTTTACCCTTTAATATATATGGAACCCTCGGATTAGTTTTAGGAGGTACCTTAACTCGCATGCTTGTACCTTTAATTAAACTAGGCACAACAATTTCTCCGCCAAAAATACATGTATTAATTGAAATTGGAATATCTACATGAATATTATCCTTTATCCATTTGAGTTTCGTATTTGGCTTAATATTCACCTTAATGAATAAATCTCCATAATTTCCTGAAACAAAGTTACCTTCTGAGCTCAGCTTTAGTTGCGTTCCATCCTTCGTTCCTCTTGGGATTCTTAGTAAAACGTTCTTTTCTTTAATAATATGGCCGCTACCATTACACTTTATGCAAAGCATTAAATTTGAATATCCAGTACCACTGCACTTCATGCACAATGACTTGATTAATAAAGGACCATTTTGGTAAACATTCAGGCCAGAACCACCACAATTTGAACATTTAGCTATTTTTAGTCCTTTAATGATGCCAACGCCATTGCAGGCATCACATTTACAACTAGAATTAGTTTTAAGTGTTCTGCTTGTCCCATTAA
>NW_667276.1:0-13440 GCF_000006425.1 Cryptosporidium hominis TU502
TATAAATATTAAATCTGGAACAATTTATAAGACAAAAGTAATCAATCTTTGTTCAAAAATATTTAATTTTGGCTATTTGAAGAAATATTTAGATTTTTTTTCCAAAGCTGCATAGTAAATAGCAAAAAGATATCAGCTATAGACATTTGTTCAAATAACTGAACTTTTTGAATATAGCAAATTACTTTCAATCATCAAAATAGTTACTTTAAGAATGGAGTTATATCTGTTAAAAGATCAAATTAACAATAATTCAATAATTATTAGAATGGGAATAGCTAAATAATTATTTTTCTTGAAAAAAAAAATAGTCAAGATTTTTATTTCATAATGCTTATGAAATATCCAAATTGAGAATAATAAATCATTTCTATCTATTTTTCAATATTAATAATTTCTAATTAAAAATTTTCGAAGATTACTCACTTAGAATAATTTCTAAAATAGAGCTTTAGTTTACTGATAAAAATGTAAAATTAAATAAAGTTTATTTCTAGCCTCAAATACACTGGGAATTTTTAAACTTAACTAGAGTAGTATCTTTATATTCAACTATAATACAATTAATTGTCAGATTAATACTATTAAAACTGAAATATAGATTGAATTTTTAATTAGATTATCATTGGCTATGATTTGATAATGTTATTTACAATATCATGAATATTAATATATTTAATATTGAATTTACTCAAGTTATTAAATTAAGTTTAAGTATTTAAATACAAATAATTTAAAACAAACTAACAGAAATTATTGTTATAAGTTATCTTCCAATTAATTAAATAGAAATTTAGGAAGCAAATATCAAATAAACTATAAAGTATTGTAATTCGAGATAAATAAACTCTAAAACTAATATTGTAATTTTGTATCTTTTAAAACTTTTAAGAAATCTACTGTATTGTTCGATATTACATTCTTTTCAAGTCTTAGATCGGCTGAAAGCATTTTATCGTCTAATTCGATACTTGATTCTGGTGGTGCTTTGATCATTGGAAGATTTCCTTTAGAAATAGAATTAATAGAATATGAATGGCCATTTTGTATCCATTCAATAACCTGATAAAGTATATTTGAAGAATGACTAGGCATTCTTCCAACCAACGAGAGAAGAATAGGCAGAACAACAGCTCCATGGAAAATTCCAAACCCAACTACCATGACCATCATCTTAAAGAATACAGTGAAAATATATGACGAACTTCCTGAAAGAACAACAATCCCAAGAAAAGTTGACATTGCTCCGTGGCATACAGGTGCTCCCATAAGACCCAGTGACTCAATCATTCTATGATTTCGAGTTTTACCATAACAATGTGAAAATGTATGCGTCATTAATGTTGAATAATCTACTGCAAACCCCATAGATAGTAACAAGTTAATCATACTGACCATGTTGAGTTTCACATTCCAATAATACATAAATCCAAATAGGCCAATATCTATACATGCCATTAAAATAATAACAAAAAGACCAGACATAAGTTCTGGAATCAACATTAATGTTATAAGCTCAATTGCAATTCCACAACTTAACATATTTGAAAAACATTCAGTTAGAATACTAAGGTCACTCTCATAGAATAACATCATATAGTTGTAAGCAACAACCTTGAATGGTATTTTTTCTCTTCTTTCTTCATCATTGCATAGCCTCCTGATTGAAGTCATCCAATCAGCTTTTTGTTGAGAAGTTGGCATTCCTTTTGCTAGCAATTTTATTCTGTACGTTATTAATTCTCTTTCTTTCCAAACAAAATCAAAAGAAAATTGTTTATAGTTACTTTCAGGGTTATTATATAGCTCGTAATATAGAGTTTCTTGAAATAATTTCTTATTTCCACTCCTAAGAGCTGCTGCTAATTCTGGGTTTTTCATTAAATTGTATAATGGATCAATCACTCTTTGAGTAGATTCAAGTCTCTCAAGTCTTTCAACAAAATCAAAAATTCTATCCTGAACAGCCCTTTTCCACCACTCTAACTTCTCTGGAAAATAAACATCAGTTGGAACATCGTATTTGTTGAAGTATTTGGTGAAGTCTTGATCAAAAGCTTGAAGATAACTAGATGGGGGAGATAAATCTCTAAGATCTAAACCACTTTCCATCTTTGTAAAACCATATATTGACACCCCAAGGAATCCAAGCCATATTATAATTACAATAATTTTCACAATGGGAGTTGCCATAACTGGCCCAATATAATGCAGCATTAGTCTTCTTGTAGTTCTTCCAACATTTCCTGAAGGTTCTGCTAATAGTATTTGAAGAAGATCATCAACATGATTTAAGTCATATTCTTTGTCTAACTTTTCAATACTAATGTTTTGTAATGCTTTTATATTATTTGAATCATCTTTTCTTTGAATTATTTGATTATTATTTTTAACGGTTTCTAGGATATTTGGATCCAGATCACGGCTAACAAGATCAAAGTCTGATAGCCTCATTTCATGTCTAAGTTGATTAAATGAAGGTATTGTACTTTCTGATGCAGTTTTTCTGTCGCTATACTGGTATTTAGCCAAAATTGGTACATGTAAAATCCTTTTTCTTAACTTAGTAAAAAAGCCCATTTTACTATTTACAGCTATTCTCCTTTCTCGTTCTAAATGAAAATCCATTTTGTTATCTTGAATATTAGAAAGGTCGAGCTTTGTATCACTATCATCATCTATATCAAAAAACCCTTGGTTGCTTTCTTCCTTATTATGTTCTCCAAAAGGGTATAGCTCGATATTATATTCCTTCAGAGCTCTTGAAAGATTATAACTAACAACTGCAAAAGAATTAATATTATCAACTGGAATGGATCTACCAAGATCTACATCTCTTGTTGCTTTAATATCGTTTGATGTTAGTTTTGGAAGTCCAAAAAAATGTACTCTTCTAGATGCTTCTCTTTTTGCATCTAAACAAAGTATAGGAAACATAAATAAAAATACATATAAATAGGTAAATATAATGGATGCTGCAGAAAATAGGCAGAAGTTACGAATTGAAAGATATGGTTCACCAACTGCTCCAATTGAGAAAGAAACCAATCCAGTGCACATTGTTATTGTAATTCCAATTACACTGTCTTGTAAGGCTAATCTGCATCTTTCTTTTGTACTCGGGATAGTATAACCTGTCGAATAAGCATTAACTATGACAAATAAATAATTCACAGCAGCTCCCATAATTAGAAATGGAGTTACTAAAACTGTTGGAACAAAGGAAACTCCAAAAATTGACATTAAACCCATTCCTGAAGCTAAACCAAGAAGCGCTGCAAAAAGTCCTGCCAATCCACTATAAGTTTTCATTTTATATAGGTCAAAACTGAAGTTAGCCACTCCCACATAGAAGAATAAAAGCGTGAAAGTGAGTCCTACCAAAAGAATATCTGAATTTTCCGAAGTAGATGCCTTTAGTTCATCGTCTCTACTACGAAATGCACTAAAAGAAATTCTTGCACGCCCCCAATCTCTATTATCTTTTAATATACTTACAAGAGATTGTTCCCAAAGAAGATTTCTTGACAAGTTCTCAGGAGTACCATCATCAAAAATATCGTAAACCATCAGAAAAGCTTCAGCTCCTACAATGCACTCAATCTTAGCATCAGAGAATCCAGGACCTTTTGAAGAACTCGAGTATTTGTCTGGTGATAAAATCTTTGAGATGAGTTCTGTTGGAAGAGTTCTAACACAAGGCTTTGCCTTCATTTTCCCTAGAATATAATCTGGAAGAAATCCTTGTTTTCTTAAGTTAAATACAAGCCCATCTAGCATATATAATTCAGGATCCTCATCTCCTAAAACTGCCTTCATTTCCAAAGCTCCTGCTTCAATTACATTTTGAACTGAACAAGTTCCAAATGGTGTCATCGTGCAGATATTGTTATAAGTCAGAAATGTTTCGTGGGAAAGTTTAAATGGATCAACTTCATTATTATCATAGTGTTTATCCTCTGTAATATCAGAAAAGTACTCTTCTCTTTTACTTGATTTCAAAGTTTCATCTTTTGTATGCTCCCCATCTAAATTCTTATCTCCACTTGAGCCTGGACCCACTTTAACTCCAACTCTTCTCCCTCCAACAGCATCCAAAGCTTCTCCTCTAATTAACTTATTAACTTGTGATACAATTTCCAAAAACTCCCAAGTAAAGACATTTTCTCCAGGAGTTTGTGAAGTAACTACTATTAGCTGTGATCTACTTTTGGTATTACTAAATAACTGGTTATGCAATTCCCCGTGATCTCTTGCCAAGCTATAAGGAAGAGAGTATAAATGTTCAGCAGAATCCACCCATTTTGGAATTCCCGGGATAAACCCTATTGAGCATATTAGTGTTAATAAAACCGAGCCCAAAATAAAGTACCAAGGCCTCTCATAAATTATTCCACCCAAAATTCCAAATCTAGTTGCAACAAAATCAACAATGTCAGGCTGGACGTTTGCAAGTTGCCTTAGAAAAACTCCAACTTTTTTTACTGAAACCTTACTTTCTTTCTCCTTATTCAAATCATTTCTCCTATTTCTTGCAATTTTAACTTCGTCACTGTTTCTTTCAGTACCTCTAAAATATTCTCTCTCCAACTCGATCTCTCTCTGTATCTCTCTTCCCTGCTCCATAATACCATGTTTATCTCTATTTTGTTCTCTTGAATTAGTGAAATTCAAGTCTTGATCATGCTTTCCTTCTCTCATTTGAACTTATTCATCAAGGTATATAATCTATTATTTCCATTTGAAATCTAACCACTTACTAGCTTTTCACCAAAAGCTATTTTTAACTTGGTTGTTTCCTCTTTTTTTAATATAATTTAATCATTATAAGCTGCTCATGTACATCCTCGGATTTGCGTATAAATACCTTTACTGAGAATTTGCAGAATCTATTTATTAATCTTAAAATTAAAGCAAACTCATAAAAATTAAATTAAAAATTATAATGAAGGATTTATTATTATCTTCCAAAAATCTGTCAAACCCCATTTTATACTAATTTATATATTACTCAAATTGATCAATAATCTCCTAGGTAGTTTATTAATTTCCAAATAAAATAAAAATATGTTAAATAATGAAATTAAAATGTTGAGAAAAAATTATAATCCAAAATTACTTCAAAGCAATTAGGGAATAATCATTAGAAAAAAAAAAGTTCATTAAAAAATGATACATATGCATACTAGAGGATACACATATATATACTCATAGATTATTGCAAATTATAACAGCATTATAGACTATAAAAAATCATTTGAGCCTACATATTGCAGATTCTGGTAGTTAACCATCCGTTTGAGTCTAACTTGGTTAATCAATATCCATTTTAATGGAATCTGGAATGACCAAGTCAGGAGAAAATCTTTGTATCTCCTTTAAAAAGAAATATCTTAGTTCTCGCTCTGTCATAGAGCTCCAATCATCGAATGGAAGTGTTACTTTTTCATGAGATATAATTTCGAGCATCTCGTTTCTTATATTTTTAAAGAGCGAATGACTCAAAGCTTCGTCAACAGTAATCCTTTTATTAGGATTAAAAACCAACATCTTCTTGAGTAAATCAATTGATTGGCTTGAAGCACCTGGGAACCTTGTTTGTAAGTCAATTCCTGTTCTCTTACTGAAAATACGAATATATCTTTTTGCATCTTCTTTTTCTAGAACTTCAATATCTTCGTCTAATGGAGAACCCAAGACGTTGAAAATCATATTTAGTTGGTCTCTATTTCCTCTAATTTTAAAACGATAATCTTCAGTTTGTTGTTTATTATCAGGTGAAAGTGGGAAACAGCTGCTACCTGGGAAAAGCGGACTTCTATCACTATAATATGCTACATTCTCTTTAAGCATGTTAAGAAGTTCAGCAAAAATACATCCAACACTCCACATATCAATAGCTTCAGTATAATTTTCTTGCAATAAAATAAGTTCAGGAGCACGGTACCATCTTGTTACTACATGTCCAGTAAGTTGACGTTTCAAAAACCTCCCTCCCTGTTGAAATCCTCCATTTTCTTGCGAATTATCACTCTTAATACTAGTACCAGTCATTATAGATCTCCTATTCACCACTGAATTATTATTATTATTATTATTATTGCTTGCAACAGAGTTATAATTTATCGTATCTGTAGGCCTTTTAACCGTTCTGGCTAATCCAAAGTCACAAATTTTTACTCCACAGTCTTGATTAACTAGGCAATTTGCTGGCTTTAAATCTCTATGATAAATTCCTGCCGAATGGATATATTTAAGTCCAACTAAGAGATTATATAGTAGTGTTTTTACATGTAATTCTGATAGATATACTGGGGTTCTAAACAACTTTTTGAAATCACTATCGGCAATCTCCAATACCAAATAAATTTCATCAAAGTGTTCGGTATCTTCTGGAACGCAGATATCCAAAATTTTAACTATATGATCATGGTTCAGCCTACTTAATATTGCAATTTCCCTCAAAATCCTTTTACAATCAACTAAATCCTCAAAAACTCGATGAATCTTTTTAATTGCCACTAAACGGTTTTCTTTACTATCATATGCCTCGCATACATGGCCATAAGAGCCTGTACCAATTAAGTGTCTTACTTGATATCTTGAAGGTATACTCCATTTATTATGAGGGTGAGAAAGTGAAGAGCCTGAATGAGATGATGCTGTTGTAGAAGTTGATTTACTATTTCTAAAATCTGTATTATTTGGACCTATTCTTTCTAATGGTTTATTTTGTGTGACTTCTCTGTCTTCCTGATTTTTTCCTTTGACTATATTTGTACAGTTAGCAGACGTGTAGCCGCCATTGCAATCTAAGTCAGATTTCATCTCAGGTTCCATCCCTACACTTGTAACTCTTGAATTGTCAATCTGAACAACTCTGGTTTGTTTCTCTCCCATTCTTCCGGAAATATTTGGATTTGCTACATTCATAGAAACTTCACTAACTAGCTTTGACCTTTCTCCAACCGTATTAATCGTTGTCATATAATCTCCATCTGGGTATTTCATCATCTTCCAACTCCTCAGTTAAAATAAAAACCAGAACTTTTAATTCCTTTGGCCTGCTCTTCTTGACCAGATAATTAAAATGATTTTAGGTGTAATACCGGTAAATCTGCATGCGACAATTAATACCGGTAAAAAAAAAAAAACAACATTTCTATTGGCGCGAAAACGAGACAATGTCATGCTAAATTAAAAATTTATATTAATAATTCATAAGGAAAAATACAAAGAATATTGTTTCATGCAGAACCTAGGGGAATCAAGGATTATAATTTTTGTATTCCTTGCTGTTAAGTATTTTTTGTTACTATTCGCCATTTCAACAGTATTATTCTTATTGAATCCTAGAAATATATATTATTTAGTTTTAAGAATTTATTAATTCAGAAATATTCTGTCAATCTCTTTATCAAACAAAATGCTTCTAATTGGCATATCCAGGTCATGAAATGGATTTTTTAATACGTAGTCAGTGTATCCTTGATAGACTTTATGTAGTAGTTCATTCAGGCCCTGCGCATCTTTGCTTGCTATTAAAAAAAATCTTAGACCTAAAATTAATGTTTAAGGTTAATTGATGTGTGTATTGTATAACTCGAAATAAAAGTATAATTTCTTCTCTTACCTGTTAGAGTCTCAAAGCACTCTAATCTGAATAATTCAGTAGAAATTGAGCTGATCCCATTTGAAGTCTGAATATAATCATCCAATCTCTTTGTTTTAATCGGGGAAATTTGCCTTGCAATTGTGCAAAGCCCATGAAAAGTGGAAGCTAATCTAATTCTATCGTTCGCCGTCAAAGGAATGTCAGAGAAGTCCTAATTCAAATTTAAAATCACACAATTAATATTTTTAGAATTATATTACTTAACGCAGCCCTTACCCTTTGATATATCAGACTTCCATTTTTATTATTTATATAGAGTGAATAATACATTAATTTAGCTGCCCTTCCCTATTTTTTAACTCGCCTATAAATTATTTCAAAGCTAAAAATTAAATATTGGGCGCCAGCATGTTAAAAAGGACTTAATAATTAAAACAATAAAACATTTAAAACCAATTGCAATAAGATTACTGAGTTATAAATAAGTGAGAAAGCGAACTTTTTAACTTTTATATTTATGTGTGTGCTTTTTTAAATTTTTCCAGAGATTCATTTTTGGAAGCGAGCTAATTTTTGTATTATTGATAGAACTTTGAAGTCAGAATTATGGGTTCATCTATTATTTTTTTAATTGCAACTGCTTTCAACAATAATTTATTTTTGTTTCCAGTATCTGCTATTATTTAAAATCTTTAGTATCTTAAAAGGTTGGCGCCGTCAAATTTTGTGATTTTTTGTTCGTGTAATGAAATTTACGCTAGTCACAATATTGTTTTTAATATTTATGAAAAAGGCGAAAATAGTCATGGCTGATCTAACATTTATGTATGATTTAGTTGTAATTGGTGGTGGTTCTGGTGGAATGGCAGCTGCAAAAGAGGCAGCTAAGTATGGTAAAAAGGTGGCACTATTTGATTTTGTAAAGCCTTCTACTCAAGGTACAAAGTGGGGACTAGGAGGAACATGCGTGAATGTGGGATGTGTACCAAAGAAGCTTATGCACTACTCAGCATTAATATCTAGTAGCATTCACCATGATGCTCAAATGTTTGGACACAAAACTAGTTCTAGCTTTGAATGGGGAAAATTAGTAGAAACTTTACGAAATCATATAAGAATGCTTAACTTTAGCTACCGTACAGGACTACGTGTGGGTAATGTTGAATATATCAATGCACTGGCAAAGTTAATTGACCCCCACTCTGTTGAATATGAGGACAATGGCCAGAAAAAAACAATCACTTCTAGATACATCTTATTAGCAACAGGAGGTCGACCCAGCATCCCAGAAACCGTTCCGGGAGCTATCCAATATTCGATTACCTCTGATGATATCTTCTTTCTCTCTAAAAGTCCTGGGAAGACTCTAGTCATTGGAGCTTCTTACATTGGATTAGAGACAGCTGGGTTCCTAAATGAGTTAGGTTTCGATACAACAGTTGCAATGAGATCAATTCCATTGAGAGGGTTCGACAGACAATGTTCTGAGAAGATTGTTGAATATATGAAGGCAACGGGAACTAAGTTCCTTGTTGGTGTTGTACCAATTAACATTGAAAAGGTAAATGAGAATATTAAGGTGTCTTTCAGCGATGGTTCTGTTGAAGAGTTTGAAACTGTTTTATATGCAACAGGTCGTAACCCAGATGTAAAGGGACTTAATCTGAATGCTGTCGGAGTTGAAGTTTCGGATTCTGGTAAGATTATTGCCCCCAAAGATGCTACTTCTGTTCCAAGTATATTTGCAGTAGGAGATATTGTAGAGGGAAGACCCGAACTAACTCCTGTTGCAGTTAAGGCTGGAATTCTTTTAGCAAGAAGGCTTTTTGCTGGGTCTAACGAATTTATTGATTATGATTTTGTCCCTACTACCGTATTTACACCTATTGAATATGGGCATGTTGGGCTTTCATCCGAAGCTGCAATTGCTAAATATGGGGAGGATGATATTGAAGAGTATCTTTCCGAATTTAGTACGCTTGAAATTGCTGCTGCTCATAGAGAAAAACCTGAGCATCTTCGCGAAAATGAGATGGACTTTGCACTTCCTTTAAACTGTTTGGCGAAGCTTGTTGTAGTTAAGAGCCAAGGTGAAAAAGTTGTTGGATTCCATTTTGTTGGTCCTAATGCTGGAGAAATTACTCAAGGATTCTCGCTTGCAGTCAAACTTGGTGCAACTAAAAAGGACTTTGATGATATGATTGGAATTCATCCAACTGATGCTGAAGTATTTGGCATTTTAGAAGTTACCAAAAGATCAGGAGAGTCATTCGTTTCTTCTGGAGGATGTGGTGGCGGAAAGTGCGGATAACTGCTTAAGCAGGTTAAAATTGTGTTATTTTCTTTTTTTTTTTTATTTTTTGCAGTTGATTAATGTTTAAATTCTAATTCCTGCTTTGTGGCGCCACTCCATTCTATTTATTTATGAGTTCATTTTTTCATGACTACCTATCTGGCTCTGATGATGATTGCACTGCTTTTGAGGACTCAAGCGTGTGTAAAGAAGGGGCTAATGAATTCAAATCAAGTATTGTTGTGAATTCAGGACAACTTCAGAGTGAAAAGAGTGATAATTTTGTTGCTTGCTACGAAGGCAGTCTTCAGAAGAAAGATCAAATCACTCCTGAAACATGTATTGAACCTAATTTGATAAAGCAAATTTCATCCAAAATTGGAGTAAAAAAAAAAGAAAAAAGAAAGAAAAAAAATAAATATTTGAATGAGTTTTACGAAATTTCATCTATTGAAAATGTCAAAACACTAGATTTAGATGATCTCAAAAAGTCAAATCAAGAAGTTGGTTTCCCAGATAATCTATCAAGAGAAAAAAAATTAGACGGAGATAAAGAGCTTAGACAATCTTGTAATCAAAAGAGAAAACATCAGGTAAGTATAACTTTTATATTCAAGTATTTTCCTAATAGTATATTTTAGATAACATGGTTATTAAATGAAGCAAAACAGCTTAGATCTGAATTTAGCTCGACGAATTAGTTCTTATAGAAATTTGAAGTTTTAGTCAATATCTAAATAATGATTCAATTTACTACACCCAAAGCAATCGATTTTTCCATCAGCTCAACAGTATTGCAAACTGATATTCCCATAACATTATCAACATCTCCCTGAATCCCATCAACAAACTTTCCCATAAATGGGCAGTCGATTGCAAGTGCGCCGCATGAGTATTTAATTATCTCGGAATTCTCAACAATCTGTTGGATTGCATCATCAGGCATTTTTTTATAGTGCACTCTAGAAACTGTTACATTAGATAGCCTCCTTCCTGTGAAATAATTATATACTGTTACTCCTGTTATACAATCTGCATAGCTTTCACTATATGATTTTACATATCTGAGTCTCTCATCACTATCTTTCGCCTTGTTCCTCACCTCGCCATCTTTTAATGCAATTGTATCGGCACAAATTACAATTACTTTGTCCTCTCCGTTTTTGTATGGAAGCTTTTCAAGAACTGCATCCATTTTAGCTTCTGATAATTTTATTACCAATTTATTTGGATCATCATCTGTAATGACTCTCTCATCGATGTCTGCTGATACAAATTCTGACAACTTTATATTTGCCTTAGAGAAAACCATTCTCCTACTTTCTGATGTTGATCCAAAAACTATTTTATAATCTTTTTGAAAGTTGTGATTTTCGTACATGATTAGTTTTCAATCTCCAGAAAAAAAATCAAATCCAAACTTTCTATTTTTTTTTTTTTCCTTCTCTACTATTACTTCTTTCTTCGGTTTGTATTTGTCAAATGTAGTAAAAATATTTAGCGCTTTAATTGCCGTTATTTATAAATTGTTAAAAAACCACACGAGAATACATGTTAGTTATAATAACAATAAATTACATTTCATATTTGAAAACATTGCAAAGAAATATGTTTTTTATTATAATTACTCGCTTATCATACTATTTTTTTACCAGGTATATTTGGAATTAGATAGGTTATTTACCCATTTTACCCAAAAATATAAAATTTAACGCAATTAATCAAAATACTCATAATCATAATACATAATTCCCTCAGTGTGAGGTGAAATACAAAACTAAAAACTCTGTTCAAATTTTCTACACAAAAATATTAGAAATATCTGCAAAAGTAATTGTATTTATCAATTTATGTTGAAATTAATATGCCTAAAATTAGGTATAATTATCTTATTAAAACTGGTACTCTCAATTTTTTGTCATATTTAATTTTTTTTCTTTACTTGCCGTTGCATTATTACTGTAACACTTAATTTCACATGGTGGCGCCTAACTTGCGTGTATCAATTGACTTGTTTTTTTTTTAGAATAAGTTAGGTAAATAGGTGGGTAGAATAACAAAGTATGAAAAATATACTTGATTTCCTAATATATTGTATATAAGAACGAAGAATTTTAATGGAATCTTTTGTGTTAATCTGTTATTTTTTGTGGAATGTATAGTGATTATAACATTGGAAAATGAGTAGCCTAAAAGATTCGGTGGTCAGTTTTCAGAAAAAAGACGGGAAAATGGAAGAATTAGAGAGTTTTGCAAAACAAAAATCTCAAAATGTGAGTAAGGTAATTGAAACTAAAGATTCAAATTCCCCTCAAGCAGGTGCAATAATTAGATTTAAGTCAAAAGAAACAATCTATTGTTCATGTGAATTTTTAGATTTAGAATCACTTTATGAAACAGAAAGAGATCAAGCCGAATCGAGTAAAATTACAAAAGAAGTGAAGCTGATATCTAATTCCAATTCTCATTTAGATGAATATTTGGATACTTGTAGTAAGTCATTGATTAGTAGAAATAGTAGTCTTTCATCTATAGAAAGTATAACATTTATGGACAACAATGAATATAAATCCCAAACAAATCAGATAAATACTGTGAGAAATGAGAATAATGTCAAAGTTTGCTCTGAAAACGAAATATTCAACGACAAATTAGTCAGGGAATTTTCAGAAAGTGGCGAATTTACTGAATATCACACAAGATCAGGATTTCTAAGTAGTTTATCAAGAAGATTGTGGGATCTTGAGGAAACTTTAAGTTTCACGAACTTAGACTCAATCAGTGGAATAAAGACTTTTCTATTGGGAAAAATTGGTCATGGCAATATTGGAAGCAAACTAAATACCTCAGATCATGTATTTTTAGGCCCTAAACTAGATGATGGGCATGTATTTTTTGCCAATTCTAGAGGTGGGTATGAATCACAAAGAAGCGAATCAGATACAAGCGAAGAAAGTGTAAGATATCCTTCATTTTGTTTAGAAGTTAATGAAAAAGAAATTTAAGTTACAAAATAGATAGTTAAAAATGATATATATAGTGGTTTCGTATATTAGCATTAAAAAATTACTGCAGTAGTGATAAAAGTAGAGTAGAATTACGACCCTTTTGCTTAATCCGAGTCAACAGTTAGATCAATAAACTCACACTTTTGTGAAATTTCTGAAAATTCATCATCCGAGAAAAGAATATCCCTCTTTTGTTTGGTTTCATCTGCATAAGAGAGTCTGTTTCCGGAATTGTCAATGTCAATCTCTAAAAAACATCTTCACACCACTTTATTTTGAGAGCTTTCTTCTTGACTATAGTTTTCTTTCTCGCCATTACTTATACGGGAAATCTTCTTTTANTCAGAACTTCAGNAGAACGTTTTAGNCTTATGTANTTTTCTCGCTTCTCCCCTCAAGTCTTAAACACATNACAGGAATATAAGGGGATTAGGAGCACAACTCTTAGGGGATACCACCATACGTTCAANGGGTGTGACCTCACAGCTGAACTGAAATGACTTCATCGCACGAGGAATCATATT
>NW_667278.1:0-13455 GCF_000006425.1 Cryptosporidium hominis TU502
GGATTAATTCAAGCTTTTCCAATAGTTAGTATAAAAGATGAGGATAAGGGAACAATACCGTATTCTTACAGAAATAAATATGAATTCACTATTGGCTATACAAATAACGAAATTTTGGATGCAGATTCTGATATTTCAGTAGGATTTGTAGCTTATATAGATAGGTTTGAACCTATTACAATTGGTGTTTTAGACAATTCGAATGAAGTAGACAATTCGAATGATATCCAAGATACTAAAACATTAGAAATCATAAATCCTTGTATTATTCCAATTATTAAAAAAACCGAAAAAATGGTTAAGATGAGCTCTAGAGAGAGTGATTTTAAGGTTTATTCGAGGAGGAATAGGAGCGGAATTTGGCGATTACTATTAATTAGGTTGTCAGAAACAAATAAAGAAATAATGGTTATTGTTCAGACCACAAATGTAGAAAGGATTGGAGTTAAGAATAAAATAGTTGATTTATTGATAGAAGAGTTTATTGATAAAAGCTTTGAAATGGACCTTATGGGATATAAAATAAAAAGTTTGTATCTTCATCAGTCCGATTCTATTGTAGATACCTTTGATATTGGAAAGTTAGATTTGCTTCATGGAAGCCCCCAGATTTCGTTTAAAATAAGAAATACTGAACTATTTATTGGTCCATTGTCTTTTTTTCAAACAAACACAAAAGGGTGTGAAACCTTGTACAACGAGATAAGAAAAGTTATCGAGATAAAACTCTTGGAAAATCTTAAAAAAAATGAAAATCTTAAAAAAAAGAAATTAATCATTTTGGATATTTGTTGTGGGGTAGGAGCAATTGGGCTAACGTTACTAGATATTTTTCGTGATTTGGGAAGGAATTTTGGAGATGTTGAACTTATTGGAATAGATTGTTCGAGAGAAGCAATAAATTCTGCTAAGAAAAATGCTGAAAATATTGGAATTGAAAATGCAAAATACTATACAGGTACAGCAGAAAGCATATTACCAAACTTTTTAGAAAATTTACCATCCAATAACTTGGTAATCGCTATTGTTGACCCTCCTAGAAGTGGGCTGCATTCAAGCGTTATTAAGTCACTGAGGAAGATGGCAAAAATAGAGTATTTAATTTATGTAAGCTGTAATGTTGAGTCACTTGTTAAGAATTGCATAGAATTATGCTCAGCATATGACCCACACACTGATCAGCAAGAATATTTTCCCGTGTTTTTTCCGGAATGCGCAGTCCCCGTAGATATGTTTCCTTTTACGAAACACGTTGAGACTATCTTATACTTAAAAAGATATGTAAATAATTCCAATTCATCAGCACTTTCAAAAAGCAAAACAGATAATATTAGTAATAACCCACTACTAGCTAGGTAGAAATACTTAAAATTAGTTGCCTAAGATCAAACTACTGCTAGAAAATATCAAAACCCTTAATTAAAATTATGGACTGGCAGGTTTTGTCTTCTTGTCTACAGGGCCGTCTTCCCATAATATGGAAAGCAGCTCACTCCCTTTATTCTTCAATCTTTGGAGAGGAAACTGCGTCTTCAAGAATCCCTCCAGCCTCAGTGATTTTTAGTTCTATATCACCGAGCTTCTTAAGTATCTCCTCCTTTCTCTTCTCGCGATTTGCAAATTTCTCGTCAAATTCACTTTTAAGTTTGAGATGTTTTTCCAATAAAAGTGAATAAGCTTTAGGAAGGTCGTCAGTAGTCATAGGTACATCCAAATCAACTTTCTCAAAAGTCGAAATTGTGGCAAAATCTACAACTAGAGATTTGTGAGTCGAGCTAGAGTTATTTGAAGATGAGTTCTGTCTTCTCTTATTTTTCTTTCCCTTAGGAGGAATTAGATATTCTTCGTTCCTCTGATTCTTTGGTAAGAGTACTGACTCATCTTTGTCGCGTCCTTTGATAGCAGAAGCAGAGAGATTCTTACTCTCATCACTTAAGGTAGCTTTGTCCTTTGTAGATTGTGAAGTCTTGTCAATAACACCATGGGATTCCATAAGCTTCTGAATATAGCTTAGAGACTGCTGAACAAGTTGCATTTCAGTAGAAATTGGAGGATCGTCCTCTTGCTCTAATGCTAGCCTTAGATCATCACGTTGTCTATAGAGGTCTCTTAAAATTTTTTCCTCTTTAACTCTTTCTGATCTTAAAGCTCTCAATTTACTTTGATACTCCATAAACAACTTCATTTCACGATCGTATTCCTCTCTTAATTGGCGAAGTTTCGTATGTTGTTCCTCTACCTTACTTTGCATTGCGCTCCTTTCGTCATAAAGCGATCTAAGTGGTTCTAAAGCCTTTTGTCTATCTGCTGTAAGGGCACGCAATTTATCAAATACCTCCTTTTTTTGCTTGCGAAATTTATTGAGATCTTCTATAATTGAACTAATCTTAGCTCTTAATGGGATGATTGAGTTTTCCTCAAATGATGAGGCGCTTGCATCCATATGTGCAAACCTCCCAACTATTGGACGGCTTTGTTTAAGTTGAGAAATTTGTGAGAGTAACTTCTTCTCATCCTTGAGAGATAATGTAGAAGTAACCAACTGATATTCAATCTCTTTAATTTTTGCCTCAATCTCCTCCTCTGACTTATACCCTACAGATTTTTTAAGGCTCTGAAGGTTAGCCTTCATCTCACGGCCCTCCTTAGACTTTTCATTTATCTTAGCCATACATAGTTTCCTTTCCTCCTCAAGATTCTCAATACATTTCTGATATTCATCTAGCTTTGCCTGGAACTCACTTTTTTTTCTATCGAAAGCTTCCCTCCCCACGCTTCTATCATTTATCATCTTTGTTAATCCTCTTATCTTTATATTCCATTCATTGAGGACTTGTCGAATCGCCTCTGTTGTCTCTTTGTAAGTTTTTTCATCAGGAGCTGGAACTACAGGAATACTTTTTTCAGCTGCTGAGACAGGAGTAATAAACCTGGGGCGATTTGACTGCCTCTCTTTATGAGAGTCGCTTGATACAACAGCTACCATTTCTAGCTATTACTTGAATATAAAACTGATATTTGTACTTTTTGAAGCTTTTTTTTTCTAAATTTACAGAAATATAATTTGAGAATTCCTAGCCAGCCTTACCCCACCCAAGATTTGGAGCCATTTGCCCCTCGCAAATAAATTTCTTTTGTTTGCCTATATCTTTGACACTAATTTCTGTGAAAGTGTACGTTTACTCCCGTCTAACTTTTCAACATTCTGGTATTTGTTAAACATAACACAAGTATTGCGCCAATGTCTAGTTCAATACCGCTTTCGAGAGAGAAAACTCATACAAACCGATCGATTAAAAATGGGGATTCAAGTTGAAAATGCAATATCAGCAGGCTCAGTTGTCAAGTTTGAACTAAAAATAACAAAAATTTCTAAGATTTTAATTAATTGTTTCTTTTCTAAATTAGCTTTGTGTATATGGAATTTCAAACAGGATAAAGTGCAATCCTTTAATGCAAATGCGAAATAATTGTTTTCAAATTATAGAAATGATTGTTTCTGGTATATATTTTCATTTGAGCTTTGCATCATTAGATATTAGGACAATTGTAATCTTAGGAGTCTCTTAGTGAGCGCTGAAGTAGTAGAGAATAACTGGTTGTTCATGAAATCTATGTCTATCGAAAATTTATGTTCGCCACTGTGCTGAATTATCTGTTGATCTTGAGAATAAATATGCCTAACTACTAAAGCGAGAAGCTCTGGAGGAAGTCTAGACATCCTCTGGCATAATAATGTTTTTTTTAAGATATTTGATGAGTCTTCATCTTCTGATTCGGTATGAGAATCGTACTCGTACTTTCTCTTGTGAATTTTCTTAGAAATTGAGGGGAACAACATATCTCTTAGATTATTCGCCGCATCCTGCATCCTAATACTCTGTTGGTAAACTTCCGAAGATTCGTGATTATAAAGTTGACAATTGTACCAAATTAAATCTATATCTGCCCAGAATTGTTCAGCTTTTGTATAAAAGTTCGCCTTAATTTTCTTTCCAATAGTTTTTAAATCCATTGGATTCTTTACAATATCCGGATAATCATCAAGTCCCAGCTTCTTCCAATTTACTGGTTCTAAAAATGCCTCTGAATCTTGTAATTCTTTCAACTGTAATAAAACTTCACTATATTCGCGTGAATAGTCTTCCATAATCAGTATAGAAAACTCGAAAACCACTTTCTAGTTAGATCTTAAATATGATTGTATTCTAATTTACTTAACCTATATCAAGTAATATGTATTAAGCTGCGCAAATATCTATGAGAATACATAAATAACTGTCCAGATAAATCTCTGAAACCAAATTTTCTTTTAGAAAAACCTGTAGGGTTACAAATATGTAAAAGTTTTACTTAAAATAGCATTAAACTGGTAACTTATGTATCAATATTTACATTTGATAATTTTTTATGGATAAGCAGCTTGGCGCCAGCTTTATTATCGTTGCACTCGCAATTCCTTATATAAATTAGAAAATACTTGTATTTAGAACAACTTTTAATTATTGTCATTCATCTTAAGAGTAAATTGGATGGAAATTTTGACTTTTTAGTATTCAATATTATACTTTTATTATTTAAAAAAAGCTCTGTCCATAATTTTTAAAGAATACTTTTTTATTTAAACGATATCAAGTTTTATTCAATTATTGGAAACGGCTTAAACTACTTAAGACATAGTATAAGTTCAAGAACCCCTTCAAGATATTTTAACTATGGGAGTAGTTTTATAACAAATGGATAATATCTTTGAGTGGTTACTATATCTACAAAAATGTGGATTTTTTATCATTTCAACTGTTTTGTTGTTTCACTTAATGTTGGCTATTTTTTATCAAATTAGAACAAAGCATGTAAACAAAGGTAAAACAGGGTTATTCCAAATAGTTGGTTTAAAAAAATCTTTTTTTGGAGAATTCTTGAGACAAATTGAGATATTTTTTTTGATTTTTTACCCATTCGCTTTTCATGTTTCTGTAGTAGCAGTTATGTTTTACAAATCGTATACACAAACATTTGAGTCTTCGTTTAATTGGCATGAAGCTGTGAAAATTTATGCTAGAAGTTTATTGACTGTTATATTTTGTATTGTTTTTTTAAAATTACTGAAAGCAAAATATGGATCTTTTGAACAAATATTCCTAGTACCTGCGGATCTTTCTGACTGCAAATTTATCTCCATCAGCTTCCCAGGATCTTGTAGATTTTCAAAAAATAACATATGGTGCAAATTATTTGGTAATTATTATATTCATATTTTGGAAAAATTTCCAGTTACTAAGCTCTGTCGTATCATTAAAAGAAGCGAGCCAATCAACTTTTTTGGTACAGAAACTGATAGATACTTTGAATACCGTAGAGAGAAATACTGGTGGTATGAAAATGAATTCACTTGGTCCAGAGAAATTTTGTCTAGAAAAGCCGCTGAAAGTTTCCCTGTAGAAAATACCAACTTTCTAAAGGAAAGGGACCAAGTTATTGAATCCTTTGGAAACCATGATAAAGATAAAATTCTTGAATTTGTTGGAACTAACAGCTTAGGCTCATACCCTCTTTCACTATGGAAACTCATTTTTTCTGAGTTTACCTCAGTTTTAAACATTATTCGTATTATGACATTATTAGATGCGCTTTTTTATTCATTTATTGTCTGGCCTCTTTGTTGGTCCATAATTACATTTTATACAATTTCTTGGTCAATTATTAAGTCCAGACGTAATTATATTGAAACAGAAAAAGTGCTTACTCAACATGACTGGGATATTTATAGATACCTTACAGGGCCATACAAGCCCCATTCATATTCAAATGCCGGTAGCTCCTTTGTTTTTTCAAAAGAACTTTTTCCTGGTACAGTCATTTTCATAGACAAGGCCATGCGGATCCCTGCTGACTTATTACTGCTTAATGGGAATGTTGTGGTAGATGAATCATGTCTTACTGGTGAAGCGACTCCGCAATGTAAGACAGGTGGAATTCAAATTGTTCCCTCTGAATTTTCCTTAGACTGCGACGTGCTATCTAATTCTAGGCATCTTTATGCTGGCAGCCAAGTTTTGGAAGTCTCATCAACTGGCATAACGCTAGCTATGGTAACAAGAACAGGATCAGCTACACTTCATGGAACATTTACCTCAGGTCATTCTAATGGCAATGACGAACATGGATTTACTGAAGGACTGCCTCCTCTCTTAACATCAAACTCAAGACGTGACTTTACTTCAGAATCAATCTCATCATTAGGAAGGCATTGCGATCTTTACAAAAGCATTAAAAGAAATTGGAACTTTACTCCAGAACCTCTTTGGATTCTGTGTTTCATGTACGGTACTTTTATTGCTTTAACCGATTCATATACTTTATCTTTTGAGATCGGCTCGATATTTTTCATTGTTTCGACGATAATTTACATAATTCCTTTTTGGTCTACTTCTTCCATGTCTTTGTACTTTAACAATGCAATCAAGTATCTAAATAGTGAACATATTCTAACAACAAATCCCAAAAAATTAAATCAGCTGCTCCTTGTAGATACAATATGTTTTGATAAGACAGGTACTTTAACTGTCCCTACGTTTTCAATAAATAATGTACATATCTACCCAATTAGAAATAATACAAGAGACCATCTAATGCAGTTGGCGATGGCTTCATGTAATAATTTAATATTTGAAAAGGCAGGGCCACTACAGTTAACAAGAAAGAACTCCTTTAGCTGCCCTTCTGGGTCTAAGCTAGAACAATGTTTGTATAACTATTCAGGTTTTTGTGGCTACAAAGTATTTACTTTTAGCTCTGAAAGGCTTTTTATTATTCCCTTATGTAACAGAAAGACTTTCCTTGAGAGGGTTATAGAACTTGAATCTCATCTAATTTTAGACTACGGAGCAAGCTTTGACATTCAACAGCTTGACAATGTTTACCCAAAAAATTCACTTGAATATATTTCTGCTGTTTGTGATGCAGTCGAGATAACGAAAAGATATCCGTTTGATGAAACACTAAGATCTCAAAGTGTAGCTATAAAGAAGTATTCGATTGAATCCGAACTTTCTTCAAACTTGTATTGTATTCACTCTATATCTATGCTTTTTATGAAAGGTGCAGCAGAGAAGATTGTGGAATTAACAACCAATTATGACGATTGTAATGATGGAACTAGTTTCAGAGACTGGTCTAATGATATACTCGAGAACCAAGTTGCAGGTTCATACATCCTTGGATACTGCTATAAAGTGGTAAATGATCAAGCTAATTCTAGCAATAATACCCCTTCCTTTAAGCATTTAAGCTCATCTTTTATTCCTCTTGGGTTAGCCCAACTACATTCTCCTATAAGGCCAGAAGCAAAACTAGTTCTCAAGCTACTGAAGAATGGTAATTTTCGCTGCCCTATTATTACGGGAGACAATATTAATTCAGCAATCGTTGTTGCACAAGAACTTGGTATGATTTTTAATAGTTTTGCTTCCTGTTACATTGACCTGGAGAATAATTTAGTTTGGGAAATTGAAAATTCAAAAAAAAAAGTCAAATTTTCTTTGAAAAATAAAAACAAAATTCGTACATTATCGGGCATTATACCTCAACAAATTATTCAAGATAAATTTCAAATTGCATTATCATCGGATGCTTTCAAACTATTTATTAAGATCCTTAATTTGGAAACGTATGCTGGTTACAAACGCAAAGCTCCAGATGAGCTAAATGAATTAACTATATTTTCAAAAATCATTTATAATACTGCCATTTTTGCCAGATTTACTCCTGAACTGAAATCTATGGCGGTTGAACTACTTGAAAGGCTGGGAATGACTGTACTTATGGTTGGTGATGGTCCAAACGACATTATTGCACTACAGAAAGCAAACTCAGGTCTTTTACTAACAGAAACAATTAAATGTAATGGCCTTGTTGCTCCATTTATTTCAGAGATTTTCCCATATGGTTTACATTCTGTTTGTAGACTAGTAATAGAGTCTCGAGGCGTTGTTTTTGCATTTGTATCAATGTATCAACATATAGTTTTGCTTGGAATATTCTTCGTTACATGCAAAACTTTTCTCTTATGGCAATCTCAAGCAATGATACCTGCTATGGCATGGCTTTTCATTGATATTTTTTGTACTTTACTTCCACTATTGTTGTTTTCATTTTCCAGACCAAAAGAATATAAAATAGAGAATTTGAATACAATTATAAATTATCCTTCGCATGATATTACGAGTAGCCATTATCCTGAGACTTGTAACTCAGATTGCGTCAATACAAGAATTAAAAACCTCAATACTTATGCTATTGATGTGAATTCCGATAAATATATGTTATTGGTTGACAATGAAAGCCCATCAGCACTGATTAATAAACAGATATATAACATTAAGAGCCATATTGGATTCCACACTTTTTATACTGCAGGGTTCCTATCTCTGCTCATTTCCTTTACTAGGTTTTTTTGTTATTTCTTACAGACTAGTTCACTTCGTTCTCCCAAAGCATGGAATCGAACGTTGTTTCAAGTACAATTTGACTATTCCGGTTTACCTTTGGCACATTAGACAAGATAATATTGAAGCCGCTTCGTCCTGGTGTTACATTTCCTTCCAATTAGTCAACCAAGTATGGCCAATTTGGCTACGTTCATCTTCTCTTATTCCAATGAAAACCAATATTCTTCTAATTATATGGAATATTATTATGAATTTTTTCATTTTGTTTTGTATCTGGATGGAGCCGTCTCGATTAGGTTGTATTCTGAGAATTAACTGTGACGATCAAACTTCAAGATCGCTCCCAGATAACTGGATTAAACTTTCTTCACCATTTTACGGGCAATACAATAACAATATTTTCCCTAAATATTGGAAAATTGAACTTACCTTTTGGTGTTTTTTTTTCTTAATGCTTAATATCATCATTTCCATAGCATTGAGAACCTTAATCTTTAAATTTAGAGATTTTGAGCAAATTAGGGCTCCTAATCCCTCAAAAACTACATCTAATAGAACCGAATCCTCTCTCAACGAAAATGTTGGGACGTAAAAGCCCTAGTTCAACTAAATTAATCAATTCCGTAAGTATTTTTGTAAAAAAGTTGTCTATTCTCATATTTACGTGAGATTATTCATAAAAATAGGCGATTACTATAAGTTTTATGAAATTAACATCTAGGTCTTGATAGAAGAAGTTTTACTATTTCACTTTTAGCAATAATGCAATAGACATATTTGTGAATAATTGAAAATTCGAAGAAAAATTGTTAATGAGACTCTGTATTTCTATTCTTGAATTCAACGAGCCTCAAAAACTTTGCGTAGAACGAATCTGGGAAAACTTTATTAAAAGTGTATACACTTATAGCTATAATTACGATCGTGGATGCAATGAAGAACTTGATTGAAGGCGTATTATCACCCATAAATGCCCAAGATAATATGGTAATGATAATGATAGTTAAAGCATTGAAAAAACATTTCATAATACTGTCCGAGTATTTAAGAACTCCGACTACAATGAAACCTCCGTACGCATTCAGAAAAATAACTAGAATAGTTAGCCAAGAGAAACCCTGGAAAACTCCATCTCTGATTATTTTTTCTTTACATGTAATCCAAGCGATAGGAGTACCTCCAAATATTCCAATAAGGGATAGAATGACGTTTCTACCCCAAACTGAAGACTTATATTGAACTCTATCGTTAGGTCTTTCATCAATTAGATTATCTAGTTTTGTAGAGTTTTCGATATCAGAAGAGACAATCTTAGAGTCATCCGGGTCTTTTACTACCTTTTCGATAATTACAGATCCAAGACCAGATGTGATAGAGCACGTGACTGATGCTAAAAAGCCAATCATGAGCTGGAAAGAATTAATATTCCCTTTATTTCTAATATTGGTTTTTTGGACCAATAATACTCCAACAAATAGCAAAAAACAAGCAAACCATCTAGTAGTGCTAAGTCTTCTTTTTAATAATACAACGCTGAACAATGCAGTAGTAAGTACCTTTAACTGCGCAGTTACTTGGTATATAGAAGCAGGGAGATTTTCAATTGCAATATATGTAAGGTTGTTTTGGAACAAGAATAAAATTCCTGGAACAACTACTAGAAGATTTCCTCGTACATCATGTAGAAACTCGCACTTTAAAGCATAAATAAACTCCTTGATCGAATTTCCACCAGAAATCTGGAAAATCATGAACAGAGAAGTAAGTAATTTCAAAATTTCGACCATAACTACAGCAACTGGAGTTAAGTATTGTTTTCCATCACTTGCTGGATAAGTAACGCTCAACTTCATGCATAATACAACGCAAATACACTGAACTGACATTAAAATTAAAGTGAGAAATCTCATTTGAATATTATATCTTCCCTTGAAAATTGCCAAATAATAAAGGCCGTTGGAATAATAAATTTCAAACATTTTTCTCTCTTTAAATGCTTCGCATTCTAGCAATCGGGTTGCTTCAGTTGTTATCACATTTTGTTCAACCTTCATTCTAAAGCTTCAAGATGGCCCAATTTGTCCACCAATTCTATCCATTCCTGTACGTAAAATCTAGTTACCCTTCAAATGAGACTACCCACATCGAGACCGCATTATTGCGCCAATTAAAGCACCATAAAATAATCAACTCGAATTTCTAACTTAACGCGCTAATAAAATAGATAGGTTACATCTTAATACTGCAACTTAAATATTCCTCGAAACAGTTTATACTAAAATCATTGTATTCAAAACAAATTTGAGCAATTACTCACAGTATTCTAGATCGAATTTTTCTAAAGAGAAAAATAATACTTGAGAATATATCAATTTTTATAAGAGATACTTTCAGTAGAGCCTAGGACTTATTTAATAATTACAAACATCAATGTTAATTACGCATGAATTATTCGTAAATTATCACAAAACTTATCAAATTACTAATAAGTAGTTTTTAGGCATTACAATCTCACAAAAATACATATATTAATAATTTAGGCTTGGAAAAATGTCAAAAATATACGAAAGAAAGTGACTGTCAATATTTAAGTCTTCGTATCTCGCTGAATTAAGAGTGACTTTTCTGGATCTTTTTCTAGACCTTTAAATTGTTCAGTTTTCTCAGTTGAGTCAAAGGTATTGGTATTATTGGATGAAAGTTTAGAACTAAACAATTCCGTTGAATAAAACTTCCGAGGAACTACTTTATCTAAAGAGTAAATTGTCACTGCGCAAACAACAATAGTTGCTGCAAACGCGAATCTAGGAGTCATTTTTGTGTCTCCCAAAAATAGCCATGATATTAGTGTAATTAATACAATTGAAAGTGCATTACAGAAGCACTTTAAGATTCCATCTGCGTATTTTAAAACTGCAACTACTACGAAACCTGTTCCTGCATTTAAACATATAACCAACAATACGAACGGAGAGAATCCCTGAAAAACTCCATACTGTGCTATTTGGTCCTTGGAGCTAAAGTAGGCTAATGGAACTCCCCCAATTATGCCAACTAAAGCAAGAATTACATTTCTTCCCCAAACTGTAGTCTGAAATTCACCATTTCCTGTATGAATGCGTTCATCAGTATCCTTAAGTACCTTTTCAAGTACTACGGCCCCTAGACCAGATGTGAATGAAGAAGTAAAAGCAGCAAAAAGACCAATGATAAACTCTGATAACCCCGAAGTACGCTCTGTAGAAGAGTGTTTTGATTTCTTTGGAATCATTATAACTCCAAAAATGAGCAAAAAACATGCGAACCAACGAGTTAAACTAAGTTTTCGCTTCAGAATTAGAACGCTAAAATATGTAGTTGTAAGAATTTTCAGCTGATATATGACCTGATAAAGAGCTGCAGGAAGTCTTTTCAATGAAATATATAATAAGTTATTTTGGAAAAGGAATAGAACCCCCGGTATCAAAACTATTAAGTTACCAAACTTATCCGACACAAATTCCAAATATAGTGCTTTTGGAAAAGTCCTAATATCTTTTTTTGCGGTTGTAATAAAAATCATGGCTAACGAGACTGTTAGTTTGATAAATTCTGAGCAAACAACTGCCACTGAAGGAATATAATTACGTCCATCTTTTGCAGGAAATCTAAAACTAAGTCTTGTACACAATACTACACATACTGCCTTCAAAGCAAGAAGTAAAAGTGGAAATATACCTCAATGGAATATTCAGATACCCATAAAACAACTCCAATCTAGGGACTGTAACGCCATTATCACATATTTTAAATAAGCTCCTTTTCTCTGGAAGCAATACAGCATCATCCTTGGGTGTATATTCGGAATTTTTCTCTTTAATAGAACTACCTTTCGATTTCATTTATTTGTTTTCTTTTTTTTTTTTAACAACTAATCTCATCTAGACAGTTCCACTGAAAAGCGGTATGCGTTGATGACGTATTTCCCGCCTCGCCTATCCATTAATATTGCTTTATAAACAAATACTAAATGGTCAAATTATTACTATAACAATACTAAGCTAACATCCATTAATAATATGCATAACTCGCTCGAGAATAACAGAGAGCCGCAAGGAGAAGTTTGATAGTGAACTAAGTACTATGTGTGAAAGAATACCTAGATATTCTAAGCAAAGCTATAAGTGTTAGAATTATTATCGTTAATGCTAACGATATCCATATCCTATATTTAATGGACAAAGTAGACATTTTTGAAACTAAATTCTTTTGTTTATCAAAGTCTAGTTGCTTTTCATCCTCCAATTTTATATTTCCTACGCGAGAAAAGTCTGTAATGTTTGCTACTGATTGTTTTAGAGCTTCTAAGCTTTTTCTGTATGCTTTCAACTTAACTGTTAATGAACTATCTGCAGGCTTACTTTTATTTGGTACACATTTTTTGTAGAGAAATTCAACTCTTTTTACGTTACTAGGATTCTCCGAATTATCTGATGATGCTGAATCCCCTTCATTCATGCAAATCGAGTCTAATTGAAATTTACCAACACAATGCATTGATTGTCTATTTTGATACTCCAAACTTGAGTTATATTTGTGATTTGTGCTTTGCTCGGAATATAATTTTTTGTGTTCTTTATTTGATATAAGTCGAGTATTACGATCATTAAACTTGTTTTTTTTGATATTTATCTCTTTTTTAGCTGGTGAATCTTCAAATTTTCCAAAAACTGTGTTTTTCTCAGTAATAGGAACGATTGAGTATCCAAAATATGTACTTAGTACTGGATTTTTTAAATCACAGTAAATTACGAAAAAAGTAGCCTCAAAATCATGAAAACCCTGCGACAAAACCTCTTTTATAATTCCATCGCAAGAAGAATAGAGCTCTTCTTTTCTATTATTTTTGCTATAAGTCACTACCCCGACTAATTGTTTTGCTTTTACTACTTGATTACTATTCATATTTGTATTGAAATATAAAACATCATTTGGTAATAATCTGGATTGAGCCACTCCTTTCGCA
>NW_667308.1:0-15519 GCF_000006425.1 Cryptosporidium hominis TU502
TTTAAACTTTCATCCAGTTTTGGAATAATTTGACCAATTGAATATAATTGATTCTTGAGTGAAGTTAAGTTTTAAGACTTAACTGATTAAATATTAATTTGAGATTATATTATAAAATTTGAATATTATCTTTTAAATATTTGGAATTAATGTCAAGCTTTTTCCAGTTGTTATGGCTTTCACAATGGAGTAGATATATCACTAATGGAAATTCAAATCCTGGATATCCTTTGCTTTTTCATGGAGACTCACCTTTAATTTGGATATATAGATTAAGAGAATCATTTTCAAAAAACAGAAACCATTTCTGGCTTCCATTATTGCAAGTATATGGAAGATCAATTGTAAATGTTCTATTTTTGAAGCTTATTTTCTTATTTTCTTGTAGTCTATGCTCGATAGTTTTCACTCAAACAGTCTCAAATAACCAAAGTATTGGAGCCTTGAATTCCTGTATATTTCTTGTCTCAGCTTATTTAATAAGGTCAGTAATTGATGCACATGCAAGGCTTTACCTTGCAAGAGTGACAATGAGGCTTGAATCAGGCCTGACGGGGATCATCTTTTATAGACTTTTATCTGGACGTGGATCCGAAAAGTCAAGAGAGCAAAAGCAAAATGAAAACGCTGTAAGTGTTGATTTGCATGAGATTTCTAGTAAGATTCGGCTTGAAATTGAGGGAGATGAAGATTCATCATCGAATCGTAATGGATTCAAAGCTTTTAAAAAATTTTTAGACTCTTCAAGAGGAAGAAATGAGCTTGAGAAAATAACCTATAGTAAATCAATTAGATACCTTCTTGCAGATCCAGATGTATTCAGTATGTTAGTTGGCGATATATCAGCAGTACAGCTATTTTTGAATTCCTTGATAGACTGTATTCTTCTTCCAGTGAATATTTGGATAACCTGGAAGTTACTTTCCAAGCAGGTTGGACTCATAGCAGCTTTGCCCGGTATTATAACATTTTTGTTCTTCTTTATTTCAAGCTTTGGATTCCAAGTACTTGGAACTATATATAAGGCACCATTTATGGAGTATAGAGATCAAAGACTATCGGTCTGCCATGATATTCTTGGGATTCTTCGAGTTATTAGAATAATGGGAGCTGAAGATCTGGCTTTTGATAAAATTATGAAAAGTAGAAATATTGAAACAGCATTAAACCGTAAGCGCCTTGTTAGGACTCAGTTTGGAAGCTTTCTTGAATACCATACTCAAAGAGCCACTCAATTGATTGTATTCATTATTTTCTACCTTTTTATTGGAACATCTTTGAACCTACCAGCAGCTCTTGCTTCAATACATATACTCCATTCCCTTGCATCACCACTTAGGGGAATTCCTGTAACTTTTATTGAAGGCCTCATTTCACTTTTGAGAATTCGTACTTTTATTTCTTCTCATCCCGATAATTATTTTGAATATTTTTCAGAAGATGATGATACTAGTACTGATTGTGAATTTACTGGAGCAATTGACTTTTCAAATTTAAAGAATTCAGTTCAAGAGGAAGTAAGCAAATATTCCAATAAAGTTATGTGTTTTAAGCAGTTTTGCAAGTCTTCTGATGGTATTTCTATAGATGACCAGTACTTAAATAATTCAAATAATTCCTTCATTTATGAATGCCACCGAATTATTAAGTCACACCTGTGCAATCCAGAGAATTCTCTCAATACTCTAGGAAAATGTGTTATTTTCACTGGATCGTCAGGATGTGGCAAAACCTCCGTCATTAACTCAATTCTTGAATGCAAAGATAATGACCTTTGTTACGCTTACTCAAGCCAAACATCTTGGATTCCTCAAGGCACTGTCAGATCTGCAATATTATTTGGAAAACCCTGGAATGAAGAACTCTACATGCTGGTTACAGGCATTTGTCAATTGCAACATGATTTTCAATCTTGGAAGGATGGTGATCTCAGGGTAATTGATGAAGGAGGCACATCCCTTAGTGGAGGACAAAAAACAAGAGTAGCCCTAGCGAGGTGCCTCTACCATCAGAGTGAAGCTGCCATTTTCCTATTTGATGATATTTTTCTCAACCTTGACCCAAATGTAGGCTCCAAAATATTTTCCAGGCTCTTTGGGCATAAAGGTTTCCTTAATAGCCCATACTCTAGAACCATTCTCTCAATTGACCTTACTACTCTCTTATATTTCATTAACAATCAACCAGAGAATAGCTTAACCAACATCCAAATTGTGCACCTTAACAATCATGATATATTCTTTTCAGGCTCTCTTATAGAATACCAAACACTTATTAATAATAATTCTAGACCAAACATCAACAATTCATTAGAAGTTAATAACTTCGTATGCAATAATGATGTGGAAAACCAAAATATTTCGCCGGTATGCGCACAGGGCAAAGATTGCATGCAAGAAAATTTGCATGAATCCACATGCAACTCGGATTTGGCGCCAAACAATTTAAATAAAATGAATTTAGAGTTTCACAATAAATTAGAATCAAAGTTAACAGACAATTCTAATGATATTAATGAGGAGCTAGATGTAATACACCGCATTAGCTACCAGATATCAGCTCTTCAGAGTAAAAATATAAGTATAGAAAGCTTTCATTCAATTACCGGAACAACACCCACGTCATCTGGAACATGTACCAGTCCATCAACTTTGAATAATAAGGTTTCATTAACACTAACTTCTTCTAAAATATTTTATAAACCTGTAAGCCTGCCAGCGGACTTGGTCTTGGAAACTGAGATAAGCCCAGGGAAAAGAAATACTCTTGAAATTTATTGGTGGTATTTTTCTCTAGTTGGAAGAACATGGTGCATAGTGTTACTCATTTCTTGTATATTAAAATCAGTGTTTGACCGTTACTCTGACACATTTATCAGTTATAATGATTCCAGTAATAATCCAAATTTTATTTGGATTTACACATTTATTGTACTTTTCCAAGGATTTCTTTGCGCTCTACTTTTTATTGGAGAAGCTATTGGAGGTGTGAAGGCTTCCAATATTGCCCATAACAGCTTAATTCGTCAGATTCTCTTTTCTCCATTTTGGCTTTCTGATTCAACCCCAACTTCATATCTAATGAACAGACTCAGCACAGATATGTTGGTCATGGACGAGAGTCCTTTGAAGAAAATTGCCTCAGTAATTGTTCCATCAATTGATTTCTTGATTCAAATCTCAATATTAAGCTATGCAGTACCGTATTCATTACCAATAATATTAATGGTTACCTTTATGACGTATAAAATTGTTTGTCAACGATATATTTCTACTTATATTAGGGCACAGAAAGTTGCTCTTTCCGTTCTTTCTCCAATGTATGGCCTCTTTTCTCAGTTAATTAATGGCATTGTGGTTATTCATGCCTTTAATGCTCAGAGACATCTCCTTAACCAGTTCTTAATTCAGATTGAACATCTTCAACGAATAAAGCTACTTCAACATATTGCAAGCCAATGGGCTGCTATTAGGCTTCAGTTATATACTCTTCCTTTAATCATTTTTATTCTATTTATACCGGTTGAAAGTAATTGGAGGTATCTTGCTTTACTTTACTCTTTATTGATATCAGATACTACGGGCGTAATTACATACAAATTTGCGTCCATGGAAAGAGATATGTGTAGTAGTGAAAGGATTTTTTCTTTAATATCAAATGGATCAAAACCAGGTACCGAAGTCAATAGTGATAACAAGAGCTTCAATGGAAGCTCAAAAACCACCATTGAAAACTCTACCAAATCATCCACTAATAACAATAGAGAAGATGATTTTAACAATCGAACTTTTTATACTAATAATACACTAATTCAGAATCCAAATCTAAATCAGGCTACCACTGGTAATAGTAATTATACTTATAGGAGATTTGATTCAGTAGAGATTGAGGAAATTAATGATGATTTATTCTTTGTCATAGATTATAGATTTAATAGCTTTGGCAAAAAGAAAATCGTTTTGGAAAATGAAAATATGAGTCATAAGCTTTTGAGTGGGATCTTTAAGCCCGATTCAAAGCGTACAGGAGTCAAGATTATGGATCTAGAAGTTGGATATAGTGATATTATGGGTACATCTTATAGTGTAGTTTTGGATGGTATAAATATTAACGTTCAACCTTTTGAGAAGATTGGTATTGTAGGAAGAACAGGATCTGGAAAGTCTACCTTAATCCTGGCCCTCCTTGGTCTGGTTAAGTATACCAAAGGCCAAATTCTTCTAGACGAAACACCAATTTCCATGCTCTCTATCAAAGAAAGAAGGAGGATTATTGGAGTTCTTCCCCAAATACCTCTGCTTCTAAAAGGTTGGACTATCAGAGACTTTCTGGATCCGTACGAGGAACTTACTGATGGTGAAATTTTGCTAGGATTGGATAAATGTTTACTTGACCCTATTTTTATTAATGAAGTGAAAAATAATCTTTATTCTAATGCAGGATCTTTATCAGGATCACAACTCAGGTACCTTTCTATAGCTAAGCTGGTAATACACTCAAGACAATATAGAATGGTTCTAATTGATGAGCCTCCTCCGAACACAAATGGAGATCAGGGACTACAACAAAGCATAAGTAGAATTCTAGTTACTCACTTTAAACATTGTAACATTTTTATCGTTGCTCATCATGCAGAGTCTATTAAAGATTGTGACAATATATGGATTCTAGCTCAGCAAAACATTGTCAAGTCAATCCACCCTAAAAGTATCCCCACACAAAACGAACTTGCTCAGATTTTAACAAGCTATGAATAACAGCTATATTTAAAGTATCTCAAAAAGCATAAACTACTTTCTCTTCATTCTGTCACCATATTAAAGCTGGATAATGTTTGAAACCTCATCCGTTTTCTGTATGTTTACATGCATTTGGCAACTTATATTATATACATATATTCACACTTATAGCCTAATATAAATTTATATTCAAACTTTCATTTTTTAATAATTCTTTCTTGATCCTTAATTCTCCTCCCCTCTAATGTTTTTATTATTTATTACACACTGGCGCCAAAACTCGCCGGTATCGAATTTCTGACCGGTAATTTACCATTTTGGCGCCATATATTAATTATTAATGGTTACTATTTGACTATAGAATAAATATTAAATAGTAAAAATCGAATTTTAAATAATTAATAAAAATAATGAAAAAGTTATTATTAATTATAAATATCTGTCTCGTGTCGTGAATGACTAGATAAATTAAGTATTGACAATATAAGAGGAAAACTGAAATCGATTAGGAGGAATTTGATGTAAGAGATTATTTAATTATTTAATTGGATATAAAGGAAGAAATTATTTTGTTTCCACAGTAAATCATCTTTTTAATAAGATAGTGTTTAATTTGAGTTCAAACTACAGGTAGTATTACGAGTAATTTGATTTTACAAATCACTCCATCAGAGGAAAGAAAAGTTTCTATTAAATAATTCATATTGGTCTACTTAGAAAAAATACTATTCAAGGCTAATTTGATATATTAATTAATATTACTGACAATTATCCAAAATGTCTGGAGATAAGAAGCTTTATGTCCTGTTTGAAAGTGCAGCAGGTTATTTATTATGTATTATAGATAATTGGGAAGAAATTGGTCAAGTAACTGAGTCAGTTATTGAAGTATGTGCAGATCCTATGAGATTTGGCCAAGTTGCTCAATTCTTTGCATTCTTTCCCTTTCAAACAGCAGAAATGGCATTAGAAAATATGAAAGAAATTCAAAATGGCAATACAACTGAAGAACTTAAGACTTTTTTAATACAAAATTTACCAAAAAAGGTAAAGAAATATAATTTAGGTGTTGGAGATGCATCCCTTGGTAAAACATTATCTGATCAGGGATACCCTGTTGTCATTGATAAGAATATTAATGAATTATTAAGAGGTATTAGAATTCATTTTACAAGAATTGTTAAATCTTTTGATTCATCTATTGGAGATTTACATAAATTCCAAGTTGGTCTAGGTCACAGTTTTAGTAGAAATAAGTTACAATTTGATCCTAATAAACAAGATAAATCAATTGTACAGTCTATTGCTTTAATTGATAGGCTTGATAAAGACATTAATTTATTTTCAATGAGATGTAGAGAATGGTATTCATGGCATTTTCCAGAATTAGCTAAAATTATTACAGATACTGAGAAATTCTTAAAAGTTGCCGTTTTAATTGGTGATAAAGACAAATTTGAGGATAATGAAGAAACTAGAAAGAAAATCTCAAAAATTGTTGATGATCCTAGTTTAGAAGAAGACATTTTTTCATCTATTCTTATTAGTATGGGTCAGGATATTACAGATAATGATATGAATATGATTAAGAATCTTGCAAAACAATTAATAGCATTATATAAGCAAAGATCGCATTTAATCGATTATCTTAATAATAGATTATATAATGTTGCTCCAAATCTACAGAGTTTATTGGGGGATACATTAGCTGCAAGATTAATTGCTCATTCTGGTAGTTTAGTTAATTTAGCAAAAAGTCCAGCATCCACAATTCAAGTATTAGGTGCTGAAAAGGCATTATTTAGAGCTTTAAAAAGTAAGGGTAATACTCCTAAGTATGGCTTACTTTTCCAATCTACTTATATTGGTAAAGCATCACAAAAGAATAAAGGTAGAATATCCAGATACCTAGCAAATAAATGTTCAATAGCAGCTAGAATAGATAATTTCTCAACAGTTAATAATAATATATTTGGCGAGAAACTTAAACAACAGGTTGAAGATCGTCTTAAATATTTATCCGAGGGTATATCTCCACCAAAAAATATTGATATTATGAGAGAAGCTATATCTGAGAATCAGGATATTTTAAAGAATACAATTTCAAACCAATTAGATTCAGATAAGAAGAAGAAGAAGAAGAGAAAGAGTCATGAAAGCATTCAAAATGAACAGGATGAAGGTGATCAACAAGAACAAATGAGGGACAATGATGAATCATCTGAAAAGAAGAAGAAGAAGAAAAGAAAGAGTTCTGGTAAAGGTGATGATGAATAATTTCAGAACTTTGTGATTACTTATATATACCTTTTCTTTAATATAAAGGAAATGTTTCAATTGTTAATATATAAAAGCTGATAAAAATGAATGTATTTGTTATATATTTTGATTTAATATTCGCACATTAATCTATTTCTTTCCTAATCAATACTGGAAGATTATGTATAGAAACAAAATCTGACCTTATAATAAATGACAATATTTAATCTTTTTATGATTAATAGTGTTGAAGATCGTCAATCTAGAGTAATGCTTTGAAGTACTTTGAGGTGATGATGTATATGTATTTGCTACATAAGACCGGATATACGCTCTAAAAAAGCAAATAGTCGGGATGAAATATTTTTTCCACCGAGATCTCTGATCAATGTATTTCAAAATTTAACTCGAGATGACTTTTTATAAGTCTTTTAGATTCTTTCCATTTTGTTACCATATAATAACTATATCTTATTTTCCTACTCCTTGTTGCTTGTTCTTCACTCCTCGTTCCTCAACTTTTCTTTGTCCAAAATGCTCTTTTTTTTGCATGCATTTCAAGTTGTCAAGTGCTAAAATTTACCGCTAATTCTAATTTCTAATTTTAAACACGTGTGGGGCGCCAAATTTTATTAGTAAATATTAAATCAATATGTGATGGAGGGGAGAGGTAGAGGGTGATAGGGGGCAGGATAGGGTATTATTAGAAAAAAGGATTTGTTGGTTTTCATCTGTAAGAACGCTTTTTACAACATATATTTTATTATAACTCCCAGATTTATTATTAACATTATTAGGAGGATAGAAAGTTGAAGCTGTGTGAGTACTAATAAAATATAAAGGGTAAAGGTGATAGGTGTGAAGAAGGCAAAGGGTGGTGGATACAGAGAAGAGAATTGAGCTATAAAATAATAGAAACTACCAAAAATGAGGGAATTGTCAATAATTTCTTTCAATGTAAATGGTTTAATATCATTCACAAAAAGAAGAGGTTACACAGAATCAATTTTTTCTAAATTACTTGATAACATATGCGTAAACGATGAAGTTACCAATGCTAATCTAAATGTGGAGAGCCCAGACATAATATGCCTTCAAGAATGTAAAATGAGCTTTGGAGATGATTTAAACAACTCAATAGGATGTCCTGGAAATTATGAATCATATTTTTCACTTGCTGAAAATAATAAAAGATATAGCGGAGTTGCTACTTATTCTTCAAAAAAAACTATGGTAATTGAGGCGGCAAAGGGGTTTTCTTGGCTAGAATCAAATCCATGTCAATTTGACATAAACCAAATGATTCAAACAGAAAAATTGCAAGAAATTGAATCCAATATTTCTAAAATTAAAGATAAATATGGGATATCTATATCTGAAATAGATGGAGAAGGTAGATGTGTAATTACTGATCATAAACAATTCGTATTGCTAAATTTATATGTTCCTTTACTAAGAAGCAAAGCTGAAGAAAAGGAAGAAAAGGAAAAAGAAGAAGTTGTGTTAAAAGAAATTCAAAATCAAAATGAAACACAAATTGAACTATCAGAAACTGTTGATCCTGAAAGATTTAAATATAGACTTGCATTCCAGGAATATCTTAATTTATTATTACATGTACTTAAAAATGCATGCAAAAGAAATGTCATTTTGGCGGGCGACTTTAACATTATATTGGAAAAAATTGATTGTTATGATGATTGTGGAATACTTGACAATTGCAAATTGGCGCCATGTGTGTTAAAAAACACTAAGGAAATCCTTGAAACTTCTTCCTTTGCTAAAGCATATATGCATATGAGAAGGATGAATATTGAGATGATTAAAGGATATTGTTTGGTTGATGCATATAGACATTATTATCCAAGAACTAATAACAAATACACATGTTGGAGCCAAATGAATCAGTCTAGAATTAGAAATCAAGGAACTAGAATAGATTTATTTCTCGTTTCAAAAGGATTAATATCAGAATCTATAAAATGTGAGATACTTGATCACATATATGGTTCTGATCACTGTCCTATATTACTAATTTTAAAGACTGGGGAATTTGAATCTTTGTATAATAATGAAAAAAGGAAGCCCCCTAGCATATGTTCTAAGTACTTGCCTCAATGTAAGCAAAGACAAAGTACAATTAGTCAGTTTCTGACTTTAAGTAAAATTGAAGGTCAAATTAATAAAACCATTAAAAACCATGATTTTAAGATGAATAATAAAATTTCTTTAAATCATCCCCAATGTAAACATGGAATCCCCTGTGTAAAGAAGAAGGTAACAAAGTCAGGTGTAAATAAAGGAAGACTATATTGGAGTTGTCCAAAATCTGACCAACAAAAATGTAATACATTCTCTTGGATTGAAGAGACAAATTCTGATTGCAAAACTAATCACGATTTAAAAAATTTTGTAATTAGATAAAGCCATAGTTTTTTTTTTTTAAATTTATATTTATAAATATCCCAATATTTTTTTTTCATAACCTCACTAATATTACACCCATTAGTGTACAAAATTTGTTTTAATAAAGTCATAAATAGCCAAAACATCATTAAACGTTGACAAATATCCAAAACTGATCCTAATTGACCCAAGAGGTTTACCAGCTAATCCTGCTGCCGGATCACTACAACTATTCTTAACTTCACTAGTAATTTGAATTTCTTCAAGAGTAAGGCCTAAATAATCTTGACATGCTCCAGGATTACAAAAACATCCAGTTCTTAAATGAATATTACTATCTGATGCCATCTGTTCAACTTTAAAATAATGAACAAAAGTTCCATCAGGTTTAAGTAGATTGAAATTAATAATACCTCCAGTTGGAGGAGAAGCAAATCTTCCATAAAAATGTACAACACTACCACCAGAAAAGTGTCTTAATTGAGATAAAAGATTAAAAGTAAATAATGTCAAAGATGAAACATGTTTATTAATTTTATCCATACCAATAGATTGAAGCTTATTTAAACCATATTTAAGTGATACAATACTTAAAAAAGAAACGGTACCGTCTTCAAATTTTGCACTAGGATTTTCATGCATTTTACACCATCTAGAATCACAAGAAGCCATAACAACAGTTCCACCTCCAAAATAGAGTTTATTAAATTTATTAACTTGATCAGTTTTTGAAATTAATGCACCAAGTCCAGTAGGGTATCCAAACATTTTATAAAAAGAAACAACAACAAAATCAGCAGAATTTTCTGAAATATCTAATTTTTCAGTAGGTACCATTGCTGCAGCATCTAAAATAACCTTCCAATCACAATCATCTGATAATCCATATTTTTGAACCTGTTTTATCCATTTTAGTGGGTACTTTTCTCCAGAAAAGTTATCTTTACCTGGAAATGCAAATAAACATAAATTTTCACTTTTTCCATCCTTTTTTTCTTTATAATCCTTTTCTCTTTGAGCTAATATTTTTTCAATATCATTAAAAGATAATGCACGAAATTCAGCTCCTTTTGAAACAGCATATTCTCTTATTCCTAATACTGAATTATGATTTACTCTAGTATAGTAAAATTTACTTTGTTTTGTCCATGGAAAATCTTCACCTATAAGTTTTAACCCACCAGTTGCTCCTCCAGTAAATATGATTGTATGGGTATCTTTACTTATATTAAAGAAGCTAAACAAAAGTTCTCTAGCTTCTGATAATTTTCTATTAGTAAGTTCAGCTGAAGGATTTCTACTATGAGCATTTCCATATGCATTGTTAATGAAATCTGTATAAATCTCTTCCAATTGCGATTTTTGGTACAACCCAGAGCCTGTATAATCCAAATATGTCTGTCCTTTAAATCTATTTAATTCCACTCGTGATATTTCTTCCACTTGTTTATTATAATCATTTCCAAATTCTTTCAAAAAATTGGAATAAAGAATTTCATGTTCACCGCCATTGGCTGCGTTATTCACATCTAAGAAATTACCTGCTAAACAAAAATGGATTAAGTTTGTCTTGATAGAAAGAAACAGTAGTAAAATAAACAAAATTCTCATTATTTCAATTTTATAACTTTAATGCTTTCTTTGAGTAATTTCTAATTATTCAATAATTTTACTCAACCTGCACTTACTTGCAATAGTCACCTAGTTTATTTATTTACTATATAAGGACTAAAAATCTGTGATCTTTTTTAATTTGTCTTGTTGAATCTTACAGTAATTAATTTCATTTCAAAAACGATTTTTGGCGCCTAATACAATAAATTATATTATAAAATTTGATAAATACATAATAGCGGAAAATTATCAAAAAGTTATTTGTGATAATAAATGTTATTTATTTAATAAAATTGAGAGAAGTGTTTCTTAAAAAAAATATTATCAAATTCTAGTAAATTATTTCCGACGATCATGCTTTTCTTTCTTTATTTCAAAGCTAATCAATTTATACCCCACAACATATACACACACGCATTTAAATATTAATTCAATGGTAATTATTACCTTTTGCCTATTAAAATGCATGTTTTGGCGGTAAATTCCATTTTTAGCATTAAACTTTCTATATTAACAACTAATGAAGAATAGGTTTCTGATTGCTTCTGTCTCTATATATTTGTATTGTAACTCAACCGAACATAAAACTATTTATGACTGCAATTAAAGTAGAATCTTATCAAATTAAGAACATAATGAGAGTAAGAAAGAGATGCACGGAATAGAGTGCGTGACAAAATTCACTTAAATGACTAATCTCCATTAACAGTTTGTTCAATATCACACTGACCAATAGGCTAAACTACGTACGAGAATTCTCAAATAAACTAGAGAATATAGCTTGTTCCAAACTATCCAGATATCTGGCTTTTCTCTTTTCGAGAACTCGTATTGATAATAATAATGACTATCAATAAGCCAAAAATGCCAAATTTATGGCGGTAAATCTGGTGAAATATTGCCAACTCGCATATAAGGGAGCCTAGGCTAGAGAATGGAAAATATAGCCTAAAGGTAAAGTGTGCTTTTCTTATTTTGGTAAAGAAATAACTAGAAATTGAAAGTGTGTAAATAGTTCTTAACTTTCCATTTTGAGTGAGTTTTCTTGGTGACTAAAATAATTAGTCGACCTCTTCAACAGTTGGACCATTAGATCCTGGCATACCACCTGGCATACCACCTGGCATACCGCCTGGCATTCCACCTGGCATTCCACCTGGCATTCCACCTGGCATTCCACCTGGCATACCGCCTGGCATACCGCCTGGCATACCACCTGGCATTCCACCTGGCATACCACCCTCAGCAGAGTAGATCTTCATCATGAGTGGATTCATATGAGTTTCAATTTCCTTTTGTTGATGTTCAAACTCGTCCTTTTCAGCAGTTTGGTTGTGCTCGAGCCAGTCAAGAGCATCCTTGATCTTCTTCTCAGCCTCATCAATTTCAGATTGAGAAAGCTTTTCCTTAACCTTTGGTTCTTGGATGGTGTTTCTCATGTTATAGAGGTAGTTCTCCAAAGAGTTCTTAGCCTCAATCTTGAGTCTGTTTTGCTCATCCTCACCCTTGTATTTCTCAGCATCATTAACCATACGTTCAATATCGTCCTTTGATAATCTACCCTTATCGTTAGTAATAGTGATCTTGCTGCTCTTACCAGTGCTTTTATCAACAGCAGATACATTCAAGATACCATTAGCATCAATATCAAAAGTGACTTCAATTTGTGGTACACCTCTTGGTGCTGGTGGAATACCATCAAGATGGAACTTTCCAAGGAGATGGTTATCCTTAGTCATGGCTCTCTCACCCTCATAAACTTGGATCAAGACACCGCTCTGGTTATCAGCATAAGTAGTGAAGACTTGTGTCTTCTTTGCTGGGATAGTTGTATTACGTTCAATAAGCTTGGTCATAACACCACCAGCAGTTTCTAAACCGAGTGATAATGGAGCAACATCCAATAATAAGAGATCCTGTACGGCAGAGGATTGCTCACCATTTAAGATAGCAGCTTGTACAGCAGCACCATAAGCAACAGCTTCATCTGGATTGATTGCTTTGCATGGCTCTTTACCGTTAAAGAATTCCTGAATCAAGGCCTGAACCTTTGGAATACGTGTAGAACCACCAACCAATACAACATCATGTACAGATCTCTTGTCCATACCAGCATCCTTGAGTACTTTCTCAACTGGAGCTAAAGTTGCACGGAAGTAATCAGCGCAGAGTTCTTCGAATCTGGCTCTACTGATGGCAACTGAATAATCAATACCCTCATAGAGTGAATCTAACTCAATTGTAGCTTGAGTAGAAGATGACAAAGTTCTCTTTGCACGCTCACATTGAGTTCTGAGTCTTCTTAAAGCTCTAGCATTTGAAGTTAAATCCATACCTCTATTCTTTCTCTTGAAATCTTGTACACAGAATTCCACGAGTCTGTTATCAAAATCTTCACCACCCAAGTGAGTATCACCAGCGGTAGCTTTAACTTCAAAAATACCATCTTCAATAGTTAATAATGATACATCAAAAGTACCACCACCTAAATCGAAGATCAATACATTTCTCTCGCCAGTTCCTTTCTTATCAAGACCATAAGCAATAGCAGCTGCAGTTGGCTCGTTAATGATTCTCATTACATTCAAACCAGCAATTGCACCTGCATCCTTTGTTGCTTGACGTTGTGAGTCATTGAAATAAGCTGGAACAGTAACTACAGCATTCTTAATTTGGCGACCCAAGTATGCTTCAGAGATTTCCTTCATCTTTTGTAAAACCATAGCAGAAATTTCTTCAGCATGGAATTCCTTCTTTTCACCTAAGTAGTTTACACTGATGATTGGCTTATCCTTTGGACCTCTAACTACTTTAAATGGCCAGTGAGTCATATCACTTTGTACTGCCTGATCATCAAACTTTCTACCAATAAGACGTTTAGCATCAAAAACTGTGTTTTCTGGATTTCTAGCAACTTGATTCTTTGCTGCATCACCAATAAGACGCTCAGTTTCAGTAAATGCTACATATGATGGTGTTGTACGGTTACCTTGATCGTTTGGAACAATATCTACAGTATCGTTTCTCCATACACCAACACATGAGTATGTGGTACCTAAATCAATACCAATAGCTGGACCTTCAGATGATGTCATCTTGTTTTTTTGAATTTCGATAAGAATTTATTAAATCAGTTAAAATGAAATAAACTATTTATCTAGTGAGATGGGGTAACTTGTACTTATTTTTCAATCTTTACGAGACACATTGACTTTTCCCCTCATAAATAGCTGTGTCTATTATTTCTTATTCATAATTTGACATTATACTATTTATTTTTTACATTTAGATTAGTATTTGCCATTTTATACGTACTTAACTACTGACTATTATTCTTCATCATTTATTATATTTACATTTTCTTATATATTTTGATTATTTATTATTATTTTAAATATTATTGCGTCTCAGAATTACCGCCAAACCCCCTAATTTTTATTTAATGCGCAATTAATATATAAATTATTTTATATAAAGTAGTAACTCTCGAATTGGCGCCTAAACCCTTCAATTTTCTTCAACATGGAAAAAAATATTGCATATAATTTTCTCTAATTACTTAGTATTTGTAGATTGAAATCGAATTAAAAATTGTACTTGAATTAAAATTTTTAATTATCAACTATTTCAAACTTCCTTCATGTAGTATTCATTTTTTTTAGTTGCGTTGCATTTCCCACTACATTGTTTCCTTCTTCCTTCTACTACTCTTCCTATTCTTTCTCTTATATTTTTCTTTCTTTCATTTCTTCCCCCTCTCATTCCTCATTTTCTCCCTTTTCTCCATTTACTTTTATCACTTTACTTTCCGAATAAATCAATTCCTCAGTTTCTTATAATAATAATTAATGTAAATATTTGACTTTAGCAGCTAACCGCCATGTTGTTGTTCATGCTTCGTTATTAAAATTTTGTCCACATTGATTGCATGCATTGCATGCAAAATTTGCAATGCAACTGTATATGAATGCTATAGGAATAAAGTTTAATTAATTCTATAGAAGAAAATAAATTACGTGTATAAAGTATTAAATAATTTCAATAACTTTTTAAAAAAAAATGTAATAAAATGGTAAAATCAAGTTGTGATTGTAATTTACTACATAATATTTCTATTAATTAAAAAAAATGCCAATATTTTTAATAATTACAATAAAAAAAAATAATACAACTTTAATTTAATAAAAATTCTAATAAAATAAAGTAAACATGGAGCTCTCATCAATCAAATAATATTTTTACAGACTAGTCAATAATATGATTATATTTTGAAACTAATCCTTGAAAGATTAAATGTCATAGGGAAAAAATATTTTATTATAATATTACAAATTTTAAAATATATACCTTTCATCATAAAATGAGAATTCACTATTAAGACAATTTACAAACATAAATTTAAATGAAATAAAGAAGAAAAAAATATACTCAAACTAACAAAAATTGCAAGTTTTTATAGCAAAAACTGTAATTAGTGTAAATTAACCAGCAAAGAAAATTA
>NW_667314.1:0-15702 GCF_000006425.1 Cryptosporidium hominis TU502
TGCCCCCCATGCATGTATTTTCTTTTATAGAAACTATATGTATATGGCGCCTTAAATTAAATTATATTAGTTTCTATGAGATATATTAATATTTGTAAAACACTTNTGAATTACAGTAATATCTCCAATCACATTACAAATATCAGAATTCACACCACTTTGATTTTTGTCTTTGGATAAAATACAATCGGATGCATTAATCAAATTTACATTGTTTTCAGAGTAAGAATTATCTGCATCATAAATCTCGAACTTATCTTTTGAATTAAGTGACCTAATAGATATTTTTTCTGATCCAAAACTTTGATTGCCAGTAGTAATAGTTGATCTTTCTATAAATTCTATAACCGAGTTATTATATTCTCCAACAAAAATGATAAGTAACATAATAATTATTGAGATAAAAAGCCACATCAGAGTTTGTCTTGATGAGTTTTTGCCCTTAACCACTTTGTTTTTATTGCAATGTTCTAGAATTGAATTGGAATGGTAAATACAATCGTCAATAGCTCTGCATACGCCTATTAATATTTCCTTTTCAATATATACTGAAGAAGATGATGATGAATTTCTGATTAATGTTTCACTTACTAAATCTTGAAGATTCTTCCTTGAAATCCCCAAATTAATAACATTCTCACCTATTTGCTGTACTGAATTACTAATATTAAACTCAAAACTGGTCTTTCTATCATCATAATCATTGATATCGGTATCAGAATGAATGAATTTTCCATTAATAATACTCTCATTTTTAGTATTAGTTGTGGTTGCTGTAGTAGTAGTTGATGTCATTATGGTAGTATTTGAATTTTCTATATTAGTTCTATTTGAAAACCCAATGCCATTATTAACTTTACTAGAAGTATAATCATCTATTAATGGTCTTTTTACATCGCTCAAATTCACAAATAGGCCAAGGGAATCAATTAATTTAGATTCCCTCCCATTCAAATCTGAAGCTTTATTAGTTGAAGAAAATTCATTATATTCTGACTCTACAACACTTGCATATCCATCATCTTCGTCAAATCCATATTCTCCACAAGTACTATATGTTGTTATAACCTCTAAGAAATCTTCTTCTTCAGAAGATAGTTGATGATTCTCAAATCCTATATCAACAGCTTCTTTACTTATCATAAATGATAATTGCTTATCAACTTTCAAATTTTTAATTGTATTTATATACTTTGACAAACTCTCTTGAATTAGTTGGCTTACAGTAAGTAAATCAAAAATGGTTTTTGAACTTTCAATAAAAGTATAATATAGCTCAGATAACCCTTGATTACATTTTTTATTCTTATCAGTATTTGTTTGAAGACTATTTCTACCATTTTCAATAATTATATTCAACATTTTTTTTGGAATAATTCTGGATATTATATTTGTCAATTGTTCTCCAGACCATGTCGGATACTTTAATGACATTCCTGTTAATAGTAAAACATCTCTAAGTTGTTGCCAAACAATCATTTCTTCATTTAATTCACTAGCTTTTTGTTGTGTGAGTTCTTCAATCTTCTTCCAAAGTGTTAGAAAACAAAAGTTATTACCTCTAATTAAATCCCCACCACCATTTACGTAATGACTACTAATTCGTCCCTTGATAATATTCCTGAGGTATATTATTAAATGGTTCAAAGACTTTGTATCAATTTCGTGACGATATTTACTATTATAATTTTCCTCATCAAACTCTGGTTTCACTCATTTGAATATTTTTTTTCTACAATAGATTTTACTGATCCCTCTTCCAAACTTTTACATTTGGCTTCCTTGGTATCTACTGCTTGAATCATGATCAGCTTTTAATTCCTCTTCATTAATATAAGTTCTATAATCTTCACTGCTTTCATTTCCATCAGAAGTATTGCTATAGTCACAAATTCTACTATTCTTGTAACTTGCATCTAAAAGAGTCTCATGAATTCTAGAAAACGCTGAAATTGGATAAATTGAACAAAGAGTTGATGGCCTTGATCTTCTTTCCAATACTTGACCCATATATTCCAGAACCTATTATACCTCCCATGTAATTTTGAGACCTATTTGGAAAGTACCTTTTTTCACTCAAATTTTCACCTTGTTTAAAGAAGGTCTTAGAATTTCCATTTTTTGACAATCCAATAGCTTTTGGTGTGGAAATACTATTTTTATTTACTACTTTTAAATTAAGTTTACTTTTTATTACGAGAAATATACTTCTTTTTGTAGGTACCTTTGACTGATCATACTTTTGAATCCAATTATAAAGTTCCAATACTCCTTCAAGTTCTAAAATATCTCTACTGGAAGACTCCATTTCCTTAATCGGAGCCTCTTTTACTTTGTAATTTTGCTCTTTTAATTCACAGAATTTTTCATACCCTTCTCAAATACACATTTTTGTGTGTTGAGCCGTGTGTAATACACTAATAAAGGTCTTTTGCGGCGTAATCAATTAAAAATTGAATTATTAAATATCTCAATTTAATATTCTCTTTATTACTTGGCTCTTACACTCAGAATATTCTGTACTATATTTTACCATTAATTATATTTCTGTTTTCTTATATTTTTCAATTTAATAGAAATCTCAACCTTTATTTCGAGCTATTAATGTATTTATGAATAACTTTTCAAAATTCAATTCGTTAAAAATTAATACTCATTCAAACAGTATTTTTCCCTCTAATAAAACTTGAATTCCATTTTTTTTTGTTTTAGGCCTGACTTAAGTTATTGCATGACAATGACACGTAAGAAAGTATTACAATGTGGGGTGTTCTGCATGTTTTTCCCGCCACATGCATTGATCTATCAATATTTATTTATTTATTGAAAAAGAGAACAGTTTAAGTTATAGAAGTAAACAACACATTTATTAAAGAATGAATTAAACAGTTTAACTTGAATTATTTGAATAGTTAAGAAAATCATATGGTTTAGGACAAGTGAAAAATAGAAATGTTCCGTAATCGGAAAGTTTTAACATTCTTTCTTTATATATTTTACCTGTTGTTTGGATCGGGGATTCTAGGTCAAATACAGAAAGATATGACTGAATTTTCATACAACATTTTGAAAATTTGTAAGGATCATCGACGGTTGAAACAAGAACAACAAAAGTTGATAATCACATGGATTGACGAAATTTTTGAAAGTAAATCTGTTGCATTTAATTTACGTTATAATTTAAAAAAATGTAAAAAGTCAGTAAGTAATATGTTGGATGGCAAAGCCACTATGAAAGATAAAATAGTAAAATTTTTTTTTGAAAGAAGATTAAAAAACTATCAAGAACAATGTAGAAAACTTGCTACAGCAAGTGACCCATTAAGTTTTAAGAAAGAAGAACTTGAAGAACTACGGAAATTCACTGAAGAAACCAGTTCAGAACCCAATTCTGGATTAAGGCTCAATGACTTCTATTCCTCAAAATTCGAAAATGAAGCGGATAGTATTTTGGGTAATAGCTTTAATTTAGGAGAAAGCTTTAAATCAGTTCTTGCAGCTGCTCAAAATCAAACCTCTCAATCTGATGAAGAATCAGAAATTGTTAAGTATATTCTTCCATATAGTTCATATGATGAATACCTCGATGAAAATGAAATTCCACTTATTGAAGAAACAGAAAAATTTATATTAAAACACGATTCGCTTTTACTCTTAGTTCCAAAAGTTCTTCCCATGCATATGAACTATGTTAAAATGCCATTACCACAGATAGAACCACAGCCAAGAGAAATAAGAATAGACTACTCTACTAATGCACCTGAAAGTCAAATTGTTGCAATTGATGAATTATATAAAGAAGGATCAGAGGCTAGCATTAAAAGTAGAGATTCAGTAATTGAAGATGAAATTGTTGATGAGAAACTGGATATATTTGATTCTTCTGAAAGTTCTTCTGGTATGTTATCTGAATCAGAATTCATAGATATTGAATCTATAAACATTAAAGACTCAATAATTGGTGGAAAGTATAAAGAAAAAAAAAGGTTTAAATCTGTATCTGTACTTAATGAACCAAATAGTACAAATAATGAACATATAAGCTTTAATGATAAAGGTCAAGAAGCTGGCAAGAGTGAATCAACCAACAGAGCACAGTCAGATAAAGATGAAGAAGTTGAAAGTTCAGTTGGTAGTAATCTCTCAGAAACAGATGAGGAAACATCAAGATACGAAAATAGCAAATCTGAAGAAAGTGGAAGTTCTGGCACTGATAGATACTATGAAACTGAAGATAGTACGGATAATTCCCAAAATACTGATGATCTTCAAGATCAAAGTACCTCGGAAAGTCAAGATGATAGTAGTGAGCAAAGCGAAAGTAGTGGAGAACACTTTTAAAAATTTAACAATATAATCACAGTGAAAGGATCTTTCGAGGAAATATTTCAATATCTTCTTTATTATATTATATATTATTTTTATACATGCTTACTTAATTTCAAACATTTCCCGCCATTCACATTTATATTTATTATCATGAGATAGTAAGTTAAAGTTACTTGAAAGTAGATCATCATCAAAAATATGTAGTAGTAATTAATTATTGTTATACTTCAGTCTAATGTCTTTTGTTCAATTAGATACCCTAATTAATCAAAGTTATCTTTATCACAAAATATACGTATTGATAAAGACCACTATTCATAAATTATAAGGCGGGAAATCTTATTTCTCTCGAAGAAGTAACTAATAAAACTGTGGATTATTACTGAAATTTTTGAAATATTCTCTTACAATTTATTTCATTTAAAAAATTTCAATTCAAGAATTAGTTGAATATGAAGTCCATAAGTTTATTAGCTTCAGTTTTTGCTTTTCTTGCACTTTTCTCTACTTCAGTGGAGTCAGTAAGAGCTAAGGCAAGTATTGTTCCAATTACATTCTATTCAACTAAGGAACTAGATAGCAATCATTTGATTAGAACTGTTCTTGTTTACTCTGGCCTTGCATTCACTGAAACTAGATTTAAGAAAGATTCAGAATCTCAGGCTAAGCTTTTCAAGGAAATTATCAAGTCTGGATTCCTTCAACCATCAATTCCAATGATCAGCGATACTGCAAAGAATGTTCAATACATCAGCACTGATGAAGCAGTTTTAAGTTATATTATTCTTTCATATAACAAAGAACTATTTTCAAAGAATTTGTTGTTACATACAATTTCAATCCAGCTTTCTTCCATTGCTAGGAGTTACATTCAGAAAACTACCAGGATTTTAGATTCTTCAAAGACTTTGACTTGTTCAAAACTTCTTACTAATGAGAATATTTATCAAACTTTGAAGGTTTTGAATGAAACCTTCACTTCTACAGAACACAAATTTTTGATGGGTAACAAAGTTTCATTCAACGATTTAATAGCATATAATCTGATCCTTTTCATTGAAAATGTATCTTCAGGATGTGTCATTTCTAACTTTAAAGGTCTCAGAGAGCTAGCTTTCAACGTTAGTTCTATCCCCCAAATATTCAAATTTGAGTCGAGCTCCTACTTCATGTCTTTATTGGTACCGGGTACTCATGCTTTTGCTAAGCGTATTAACTTCGCTCACAGCTCCGCAATGTTTTTATCTTTGGCTAGCTAAGCCTGTCGCTTTGTTCGTTTTCACCAGAACTCCGAATTATACTCTTACAGAAAGAAGTTAGTGGTTAGTCAGATTTGTATTTCCATACTTCTTAGTTCTAGTGGGGCAGCTTAGTAGTCCTAAATTTTGTTTGTACTTTGTTTTTATTTGCACTTAATATTCCCTCCCTGATCTCTATTTCCTATGATATCTATCATTAAGGTTGAATTTTTTGTAGAGAAATTTGGACGAAAAACAAACGGGAATGATTGAGAATAAATGAAGAACATTTCTATATGTTTTATTAAATTTTAGATATGAACTTATATATAATATATTTAAACATTAGAATAAGAGTAAAAAGAACTTCTAACTTAATGTTGTTTTCATGTATTTTGAGTCTTTACATTTGACAGTCTGAAAATGAAGATAAGTTTTGGATCATAATAAACTATTTGGAGTTGAACTTACAAAATCAGATATCTCAGGAAGGACATCATTGCTGTTTATAATAGTTTGGACAGCTGTTTCAATGACTCCTTCTGGAATTGGGGCGATGGCCAAGCCCTTATACATTGCCTAGTTGATCATTCAAATTGAAAGAATAAAGTTAGATAATTAGTAAGAAAAAAAACAAATAATGACCAGATTTCTTACCTTTGAAATGTTGATTAGTTTCTGTTCTTCAAATAAAATCTTATTTACAGCTCTTAAAGGCTGTGATCTCAGATACCATTTATTATCCCTTCTAGCAGCTTTAAAAATATGATCAAAGCTTGGCCACATTTTCATTTTATTTACTTGTGATCGAAACTCAGAAACCTCGCTTTGATCAATAATATCACAATTAATTGAATGATCTAAATCTTTTTCAAGTATAGATTTACAATACTCTTTTATTTTTGATTTTTCTGATATGTTTTTCTCTTCCTTCAAAACTAGTTCATTTATAGTATCTGGTACGTTTTGATGATCACTTTGTGCCATCTCCACATCCTGTTGATCTGCCATTCTGCAAAATGAATCCGCAGATACTTACTCAAAAAAAAAATCTCTTATTGGCTTTATAGTTGTTGGTAATCACAAATTAATCAAATAACCCTAAAAGTCTAATACTATAAATTAACAAAAAATAAATATAAAATCGTGTTGGCGCCGGCGCCACTGCGAATTATTAAACATGTAACTTGCATGTATGCAAGAAGAATAAATTGGCTATAAAGAAGATTGCATGTTTTTAATAGAATGATAGACTTCTTTCATTAATGAAGTAAAGGAGACAGATCCATCTTCATCACTTCTTCTTAGAAGAGTATCCATAGAAACAGAAATAGGTATACCATAATATTTAAGGTATTGCCTAATGGCATTACCAGAAGTTTCGCCAGCAGCGCATCTTTTAAGCTGAGTTTGAAGGGTATTAGGCATAGTTACAGTTAATCTATGATAATTGGAAAGCTGTTTCCCTCTTATTTTTGCACGTTCTTCATCAGAATCAATATCGTTAATAACAAAATCAAATTTGGGTTTTTCTGAATGATTTGAAGATATAGTTGAACTTATATCAGAACTAGATACTTGGATCTCATTTTTGTTACTAAGTTGATTATTAATTTCTATAGATTTTTTAAGAATGGCAGATTCACTAGAGTTTTGTTTATGTCTTCTTCCAAATGATTTAAAATCATTAAGCATATCATCATTAAGTGAATCAATAGAGTTAAATATCTTTCCATAACCTTTTTTACAGCATTCCAGAATTCTTTGAGTACTTTTATCAATAGTATTTTCATGTGTTACTGGGTTATAAATGCTTTCAATTGGAATTCTACTTGGCTGAGGAACTAAAAAATCTGGTCTATATTTTCTTAAAGAATCAACATCATTAATAAATAAGGAGCAGATTGCATCTCTAAAAGATAAAGTTCTGCTTGGACCTTTATTTGCAACTTGTAACAAAAATTCTCTTGGAATCTGTTCTATTCCAATATCTTTCTTCATATGTATTATAAAATCTTCATCGGACAACATACATCTATTCCACATCGCATATAACTTTCTGAAATCATCTAATTTATCAGGAGGAAGAGCTCTTAACTGAGGAAGTTTTTCTTCTTGTTTTTCTGTATCATTCTCTTCTGAAAAATCTTTTCTATTTATTTCAAAGATGCTATTTTGTCTATTTTTATTACTATATTTATTTGCTGATTCTAAAGCTGGTGGATACAAATCTTCCAAAAACATTTTTGGGCATCTTACTGAGTACTTTACATGATCCTTTTCTAAAGACGTTCTTTGTATTTGACTTACCATAATAGTACTCTCGTTATATGGATTCTTCACCAATACTGTTGATACTATTCTCTCAACATCTAAATATAAAGGCTTACAGTTAACGTACTTATCCTCTGTTATTTGAACTAAACTCATTATTGAGGTTATAATAGGAGATGATACATTACATTTATCTTCAGAATCCACTATAACACCCCAAATATTATCCTCTTTTCTTAAACATTCATCTGTTTCTTTAATTGAATTACAAAATTTTTCTGCTGTCACTATCCCATTATGAAATTTATCATGCTTTTTCAATATGCTAACAAATGCTCTCTTAAATATATTTGTTGCAACCACTCCTAGCTCATCTTTAAAATTTATTCTAATCTTTTCAACATTGCTTTCTTTATTATGTAAATACATTTATTCTACTAGAAAAACTATTCACCAATATTAACTTAATTTATTTTCTTAATCAAAATATTATTATATATTATACAGCATATACATTCCATGCATATATGCATGCAAGCAAATATAAGCTTAATGACCTAATTTCCTCCTTTACTATATTTTCTAACTTTGGCTTTGATTCTTCTCACACTCTTTTTCACTATATTTCCCTTTATAACTTAATCAACTCTTTGAAAACTTTTTTTCCAATTTTTTTATAATTTAGCGTACATGTCGTGAAATTCCATTATTTTATTTTTTTTTTTTAATTTTCGCCATTTTGTGTGTGTGCAGTATTCTACATGTATACTAAAATTTTTAATATTAGTATAATATATGTATTTCTTTACTTTCATTTAGTCCTCTCTTTTCAGTAATTTTTTCACTATTTACTGACATTTCTTATTATGAACCAAATAATTCCAAATATTTTTCGCCTAATATCATTTTTTATTACTTTTATTCAATTTATTAAATTGTCATTTTTAACTAGTATTATTAAACCACTAGGTATTTTGGCGCGCAAAACATGCAAATATAATATTTAAATTTTTTAATTTTTAGAAAAAATGTGTAAATAAATCCACTATTTTTCCAAAGAAAAAAACAAAACCTTATGTTTATAAATTTCTGTGTTAATTTTACACCTTAATCTCTTGCTTGATTTTTTTTTTTTTTTTTTTGATCTCGTTTTTGTTCTTTTCATGAAGATAAATCTTGTGATTCAAATTAATATAATTATTATTGGCGCCAATAAAGATAATAAGTAAAGGAAATATATACCAGAAAATTTAATACAAACAATATAAGAAGTGAAGTGAAAACATTGGCATATATGTATACAAATGAAGCATTTGTCTATTTATATATGTATATTTAGCCAGGTATAAGCATAGCTCAAATATTTAAGCAGGGATATTGCTTTGTTGTGAAATTAGGTTTCTGATACTTCTTTTTTTCACTCTTTTTTTTTATGAAGAGAGATCAAGAGAAAGAGAGAAAGTCCATTTGAAAATTGAATAACTGTTTTAAGCAAATTGAGAAATTAAAGAAGAATTTACCAAAGTGAATATAAATAGATACCCTTTTCTTTGAACAAATCTATTGTTATCAAATAAGAAAGTGGGGTAGGATTTTAGCCACCACATAACCAAATATGGAAGGCCTTGGGAAGTTCAGAAAGCAAAGCTTCAGGATATGCAAATGAGGAGGGTTATTTAGCTATGGAAATTGATGAATTTGGAACTGAACCAAGTTTAGAAAGAGTTAGTGTTGCAGCTTCTACTAATTCTAGTGAAATATCTGGAAGATGTTTGGCAGCCTCTTTAAAGTTGCAAGAGTTAAGAGAACATGGGATTAAACTTGTAAATAGAGTTGAAGTTCCACACATTAATGTATTAAAGCTTACATTCAGAATCTTGACACAATGTTATAGAATGTTAAGTAGAGGTTTAATTCCTGGAGAAAAATTACTTGGGGAGCTATTTGGAATGATGGATGATCTTATTATTAGACGAGGATTTGATCTATTCAAATATGGAGAAAATGAACAAAAAGAAAACGAAAAACTTTTAGACTCTGAAACCCGAATGTTTCTTGTTTTAAAGGATTATTTTGGCCATTCAAAGAAAGTATTTAGAGACAAAATCAAAAAAACAGGAAATATCATGGAAAATATACCTAGAAATAAGACTTCTTTACTTACTGGAGAGCTTACCAGAGTCTTTTCCGAAATTAATTCACTACGTATTAATCCTTTAAAATTTGCTGGATCATTTGAAATTGAATCAAATTTCTTAGCAAGATGGAATAAATATACTCACCAGGAAAAACAATTCTTAATCGGTCTTAAAGATATTGATACTGAAGCTAATCTAAGAAAGTATCTTGCTCTTCCAGCTGATGTATCTTATAGAGCTTCACTTAATGAAAAACTTAATAGGCTTTCAAAGATTCAAAATAGAGTCAGAAATATGGTCAAGGAACGAGGAATGTATTATCAGGTTACTGAAAAAAGTATACTCCAAAGTAAAGAATTTAATGAAAATCTTGATTCAAATCCTGTTTCTGCTCAGATTCTTACTCAGAATTTGGAAGATCCTAATATTCAATCATCTTCAAATACTAAACAAAATCTAAACATGAGTCAGAATCCCGTTATTGATACTTGTCCAGAAAAATCATTACAAGATGAAAAACTTAAAATTCTTCAAGAGTCAATATTGGAGGGTATTTCTTCAACTGGTATATTTATTCCATCAATAACAATAGATCCTAAAGATAGAGGATATTCCATGCTTGAGAGAATTTGTCATCGTTTTTCTGAGTTTTGGTCATCCAAATCTCCAATAATTCATCAATACAGATTCCAAATGATCATTGATGGAATACCAACTGAAAGAGAAAAGATGATTCGAGAAAAGAAAAGAAAAAAAGCTCTGTTAGGACGTTTAGCTGTTAATGCTACTAAACAAGTTGTTTCTATTCAATCACAAAAGCAAATTAATCTTGAAAGAAAGGAAAGAGAGAGACTCCGTCTATTAAGAGAAAATGATTTAGAGGCCTATTTAGAGCTTGTGAAAGAAACTAAAAATAGAAGGTTACAAGAGCTTATTAACCAAACTGATAGATTCCTATTAGATATTGGACTTAGAGTGCAAGACCAAAAGATGGTAGGCTCAGAAAGTGGATTTGTCCAGAATTCAAATTTAGAAGGGGATCAAAGAGAAACTGGTGATCTGATTGGAATATCTAATGCTAATATTGATGAATCTTCAGAATTTATTAATATTCCAAAAACTACAAGCGTGGCATCATATTATACAATGGCTCATTCAGTATCTGAAAGTATCTCTGACAAACCAATGAAACTTCTTAAAGGAGGAAGTCTTTTACCATATCAAATCATTGGAGTTGAATGGATGTTAAGTCTTTATAATAACAAATTACACGGTATTCTAGCTGATGAAATGGGACTTGGAAAGACTGTTCAAACTATTGCATTATTGACATATTTATATGAACATAAAGATAATCAAGGTCCTCATCTTGTTGTTGTACCATTATCTACTTTACCAAATTGGCAAAAAGAGTTTGAGATCTGGAGTCCAGAATTGAAAATACTTTGTTTTAAAGGAAGTAGATATGAAAGAAGATCACTTATATATGAAATGAGACAAACTAAATTTAATGTATGTTTGACTACATTTGACTTCATTATCAGAGAAAGTGGAGCTTTACAATCAATGCAATGGAAACATATTATAGTAGATGAAGGTCATCGTTTAAAGAATTCAAAGAGCAAATTTCATGTAGTATTAGCAGATTTTAAATCAGAAAATAGATTATTACTAACCGGTACCCCACTTCAGAATAGTATTACAGAATTATGGTCTTTACTTAATTTCTTATTACCACAAGTTTTTCATTCTGTTGAAGATTTTCAAGTTTGGTTTAGTAAACCATTTAGTGATCTTCCATCAAATGAAGCTAGTTTAGAACTTTCAGAAGAGGAGAGATTATTTGTAATAAGTAGATTACATTCAATTTTGAGACCATTTCTATTAAGAAGAGTAAAATCAGATGTATTACAAGATCTACCAGAAAAGAAGGAATATATTGTTAGAATGGAGCTTACTCCTTGGCAAAAGATTGTTTATGATCAAATCAAACAAAAAGCAGTACATTCTATGGATCTTTTCAGTGGGAAGATTNCATATAGATCAGTGAGTAATACAATATGCAGCTTAGAAAGATAGTTAATCATCCATATCTATTTGTGGAGGAGTATTTATAGAGGATGATGATATCTTTAGAGTGAGTTGTAAATTTGAAGTTTTGGATAGAATGCTTCCAAAGTTGATTCGTTTTCGTCATAAAGTACTAATTTTTTGCCAAATGACACAGTTAATGGATATTTTGGGTGACTTTTTAGATTATAGAGGTATCGAACATCATAGATTGGATGGAACAATGACAATACAAGAAAGAAAGGAGAAAATGGATGAATTTAATTCTCCAGATTCTGAGAAGTTTGTTTTTGTTTTATCAACAAGAGCTGGAGGATTAGGTTTAAATCTTCAAGCTGCTGATACTGTAATAATTTTTGACTCAGATTGGAATCCTCATCAAGATCTTCAGGCTCAAAGTAGAGCTCATAGAATGGGTCAAAAGAATGAAGTTCGAGTATTACGTTTTGTTTCAATTTCAGGAGTAGAAGAGTTAGTTTTAAAGCGTGCTCAGAAGAAATTGGAGATTGATCATAAAATTATTCAAGCAGGAATGTTTAACTCAACTCAAGTTGAAGAGGAAGAGAGAGAGGATAGGCTTAAAGAATTATTTGGTAAGGAGGAGTATAAGAGTGATTCAAGAGTAACAACACCATCAGAGATTAACCAATTTTTGGCTAGAAATGATGAAGAACTTAAGGCTTTTGAAGAGATGGATAAGAAAACATTTGGTAAGAATATATATCAAAAGATTCAGGATTGGAGTAAGAATATTACAAAGAAGTCATTAACAAATAATAAGAATATTAAAGAAATAGAAAAGGATAATGAAGATACTGATTCAAATTTACTAAAGTATGGCCAGAATATTTCAAAATCTCCTTTGAGACCAAAAAAACCAGGAAGAAGACAGAAAAGTATTCAAATGGAAGAACAAGAATCTCAAGAAGTTTTAACATTGGAAGATAGTAAGATTTACCTTGAATGTTTGGAGAAATCTGGAAGAATGATAAAGATGCAAGAAGTTCCAGATTGGATTGTAAGACCACCAAATGAGGTGAATGCTGAATTAGGTATTGAAGATAATAATTTGAATGAAATTCGTGATTTGGACAGATCAGAGAGAAAATCAAGATGGAAATCAAATAAGGATTATCTTTGTGTGGAAGGACTTAGTGAGAGAGCTTTTCTAAGAGTAATGGAAAAATACGAGGCAGGAGAAATTACTGATATTTCAAAAGAGTTACTAAAAGAGACAAATAAAAAGAGATCTCTTCCATCTTTATCAAACGAAAGTAATTCAGAATTTATTGGAAAAGGTAATAACTCTCTTTTTTCATTATCATCATTGAGAGGTAAAAGAAGCTCTTTGAGAAATATTTCAACCTTTAAGAGACAAGATAGACAAGAGAGACGAAAATCATCAGCTTACTTTTCTTCTAATTCCTCAAATTCACCTCCTCCTGACTTGAACGGATCTTTTTCAGATAATAAGAGTTTGTCAAAAAAGAGAAAGATCATTTCTTTTAGCGATGATGAAGAAGCTGAAGACTTTGAGAACTGTTCCAGTGTGACAAGAAGAGTTTTAAGAAGAGATACTGTTACTAAAGGGCGTAAACTTCGTAGTCAGAAATGGGAGGATGAGCATAAGGATGAGGATGAAGACGAAGATGAGAATGAAAATAAGGAGGATAAGGAAGATGAAGAATGTGGGGAGGATGACAGTGATGTCCAAAATGACGATTATGAAGATGACTACCTATATAGTAATCCTAATAGTAAAAGTAAGAAGAACCAAAAGAATGCCACTACTTTACAACCTGTGAAGAAGAAAGGAAAGTCAAATTCACAGGCTCAAAAAAATATCAAAGGTAATACCTCTAATCGTAAAATCCAAGAAAACAATTCTAACATTAAGTTTGAGGAAGAATCCAAGGATAACTCCAAGGAAAGTAATGATTCAGACAACGATTTTCCCCTTTCTACTAACTATATGGACTCCCTTCCAAATACTCCTGAAGCTATTGTAATTAACAATTGATAAACTATCAATGCATTTTGTTGATATAATTCGAATTGTTATTTAACTTTTATTATTGCATTTTTTTATTTTTAATTCAAGTTTTCTTAATCTAGCTCAAATCTTCTCTAATAACATAGGAAATAAATACTAACTGAAACAATTAGTTTATTTTAATTTTAATCCCATTGATATAAATAATGCATTTCCACGAATTCCCGCCAAAACGCATGCATTTTTAATGTGGACGATAAATATAAATTGTGTGAATTAATCAATTAAAAGGAAGATTTGTAATAAAATAGATTTTTTAAGTTAGTTATATTAACAATCAAAGGGTTACTTTTTATTTTAAAAGGAAAATTAGTTAAAGGGTTTGAAAGGAGCATTTTGAAAGTTTAAAGTTTTGAGTATTTTAACCAGCACCACCATCACTGCTACGCCTCCCCCCTTTATTTCGTTAATTAGAATAAAAAATGCATGCATGCATTTAAGAATTTAGGGAAAAAAAAAGAAGCAAAAGGAAAACTTTTTTTGTGAAAATTGTCAAAATTAATAATTAAAGTGAAAATAAGCCAAAATGATTAAAAGAAGGATAAGATACACAGAAATAGAAGTTTCAGGTAAGTAATAAAATATAAATTAAAATGAGAAAGAAATTATATAATGAGAATAGAACAAGATATATTATTTATTTAATTAATTAATAAATTTATATACATTTTTTTTCAGATGTTACTGATTCAGATAGTTGTGGGTCTGATGATGAAGCAATATTGGATAAATATTGTCCAATCGCGAGTAAAAATAAGCCTGTATATGTAAAATATGTGGATATATTGAGTTATAGTACATTATTATTTTTTGTTTCTATAATACTATATGTAAGTTTGGTCCATTTTAAATATAAAATGATTATGATTAATTATTATTCACCAATAATATCTTAGTATTTAACAAATTATGATGTATTTCTAGCTCTTGCATCTCTTGGACTAATTGGTAATGTACTTAGTCTTGGAATGCTTCATTTTTGGTAATTTTTGTTATAGAAGTAATGAAGTATCTTTTGATATTTCTTCTTAATTTGATTCATAGATTTTATCGTAAATTAATTCTTTTTAGNTAATTAGAACTAGCAATCAACGTTGGTTGTCAAATTAAACTTGCAAAGTGACTTGTCATTATATAACTTCTTGTTTAAAAGGATTACATCTGAAAGTCCATCCTCATCTACCATTTTACATACAGAAATTCTAAGCTGCAAATCTTCTATGTAGTTCCGAATTACTTCTCCGCAATTTGAGAGATTTGCTCTATTCCTCATTTTTGATAGCTGTTCTGTAGATCGTCTATGATTCGTAGTTAGTGTGTGGTGTGAGATATTATGGGGCATAGTCGTACGCCTGGGCTGGTAGTTGGGTCCGCTGCGGTACTGTGTTGATGGCGGTGGCGATCAGGTTTCGCGTATCCTGTGCTCCGAGCCCTAGCTGTGGCGCCCTGCCGTCCCCGGTCTAAGCCCCTCGCATAGCGCCTAACACGAGCCACATCGCCAGTCGTCTCCATCCCACTAACCAGGCGCAATACTGCCCAGTGGCCATGCGCTCTCNCGCAATCCACCATCCTCCCTTGCCATCCAACCCGTCGTTCCTAC
>NW_667315.1:0-15911 GCF_000006425.1 Cryptosporidium hominis TU502
TTATTATGTAATATATGTATATATATATTTTTTAATTATTAATATTATAGGAAAAAAATATTCAAATATTAAAATAATAATTAAAAGGCTTAACTAAATTTAATAGTAGAAAACTCTTTCTCAAAGCTATCAAATCTTTTTATAGCTTTTGATCTATTCAAATTTACAATATCCATTGGATTATCATTTGAATATTCAACAAATCCACTCAAACCAGTAATATTTTCAAAATCTGTAAACTTTAAAACAGTATCTAAAAATTCACTCTCTGATTTAAGTAATTCATTTATAAAAGAAGGTATTGAATATCCAACTTTTGAACCCAATTTGCTTATTAATGGTATAATGTTTTCCTCACAACCTATTAATTTATTTATAAAATCCTCAGGATCATTGATTATTCTCATCATCTGAAAATGATGTAAAATCTTATCTTTTTTTTCTTTTGATGCTAACTTTATATTAAATACTACACTTTCCTCTAATATATTGACTAAGTCATACCAAAAATCTTGCTCTTCCATCAGATCATTAAAAACCAATACCATTACTGTATTTTCATCGAAATTTAATCCATTCTTTCCGTCAATATTTTGAATAATTTTCATGATTTCCCTGCTTGGACGGCCTACTTCCATATATTCAATATTATTTATCTTTATCATTATATTATATATCTCAACATGTTTCAAATATACTTGATGGGATATTATCATCTTATATTTAGCATTTGCAATACTATTATTCTCTTTTTCCAATCCTGCATTTATTCTCATTTTTTCTTCTTCCCTTTTTTCTTTCTCTCTTTTGCTATTATATATATATTTTTTATAACTCACTATTCTTCCTTCCTCATAACAATCAAATAACCAATCTAAATTTACTATTGTTTGGATATTATTTTTTTCTTTAACTTTATCAATAATTTCTCCTTCAAATTCTTCATTATTACAAATAAGTGCCAACTTTGTAACACTTGCTTTTAGTGGAACTTTGACCAAGTTATTATCATCATTACTTTCATTTTCATTTTTATTTTCATCATCAAATATTACTCTTGCTCCCATTTGCGTTTCTATAAATGAAACTAAAATACCAATATCATCCTTCTTACGTATATATTTTGGGCTCTTTTCTCTATTATTAAATCCTCCTATTGTTTTACTATAACCTATAATATATATCTGAAACCCTTTCAAAATATTATATTTAAAATTGCCATTTGGCCTAAAAAAAGGGTGCCATTCTAATGAATAATTCCATTCGTCATTCACTGATAACCATATCCAAAATGGAGTTCTTAATTTCTGATAATCTATACTTGTATGCCTATATCTATATCCTTTTGAATAATTACATATTAAATAATCAACATCATCATCCATAATTTCACTATTTAATTCCAAAACTGTTCCCCCATTATTCTCAATATATTTTTTCCTTATCAGATTATTTTCATCATTTTCTTCAAATCCACTCAGTAGAAATCTCTTATTATTCCATATTTCTGAATTCATTTTATTATTAATATAAAAATTATTTGTTATTACTCACGCAATAAACAAAATAAAAACTTTTTGTATCTGAAATATAATCATTTATTATCTGAAATATAAATTTACTAATTTAAATTCATACAATACTGCAAAAAAAAAATTGAACTCATTTACTTTCTTATTTATTATTAGAACTTTACATACAATAAATGTACGTGATTCTTGATTTTTTATTCTCAAACTTATAATATTCTTGGTAGTAAACTAATAGTTATTTTTATTATTCTATTGGTATTTCCTAATATTACCAATTACATTATTATTATTTGGGCGCCAATGCTTTGTGTGTGTGGGGCGAGTTATTATTAATAATAGTTATATAATGATTACTTAAACCATCTCAATTCCTATTTCTTCCATCAAATCTGAAGCCTAAAAATAAATTATATATTCATAATGATTTTATTCAAGTAAAATTATTGATCATAATCTACTTGAATTAAAAACAACCTACCTTCCTTTCCATAGATTCTGAAAAAGTGTCCACTGCAGATTTACATGCAGATTTGAGCTTCTTTAACTTTGCCTGAAATTCAATTAATAATAAATTTTAAAATTAATATTAAAAAAATAACTTACCTGCTTTTTTAACAAGCTATTCTTTAACTCTTTTAATTCATTAACTGGAATAATCTCACAATCGTCATCTAACATTTTTTCCTTTCTTGAAATCTCCTCTTTAAGTGATTTATTCTTTAAAATGCAAATAAAAATAATTAAAGATAACATTTTAGAAAAGAATTAATGCGTTATAATATTTTATATATCAAATTTTAAAATTTATATTATAAACTTACCTTAAGATTTTCTTGCATTATTTTCTCTTCTAATTCGTCAATAGTTAATGGAACACTTATATTTCTTGTTTCTTGCTTAAGTTGTTTAAGCCTTACTTCCAAATCATTCAATTCTGACTCGCAAACAGAAATACTTTTATCCAAAGCCTCCATTTCATCCTTGTTTAATTCTTTACAGTCACTTTGGTCTATTAAATATACTTTTTGTTTTCCATACTCCTTGCATATAAACTTCCCCTCGACAGCAAGACGTTCCATTTCATCAGTTACTTGCTTCTTTGAGTATATATTATGCAAATTATCAACCACATTTTGTACTGAATATGGACGATTCTGCTCTTTCATATAGTTAAATATTGCCTCTCCTGCATCTCCTGCTGCTGATCCTCCTGAATTTGCAACATTCCTCTTTGTCAAATTCTTTGGAGCAGACAATTTCTTTTTCTTTGCCGGCTTTGTACCTTTATCTTCATCATCAGATTCTAATTCATCTTCCACTGAACTTTCTTTAGATGATTGTTTTTTTGATTNTGCAGGTTTTGAGTTAATAGACTCCCCCCCTTTTTTCTTTGGTGGACTTTTTTTGCCCTTTTTACCCTTTTCAAATTCTTCTTCTTCTAAATCCAAGTCATTTTCATCATCTTCATCACCACTATCTTCATCTCCTTCATCTATAAAATCCATTTCCTCATCAAAATCACTCTCAAAATCATCCAATTCATCATCTTCATCATCAAAATCTGTATATTTTACAACTTTTCTAGAATTTCTTGATGGTCTAACTTGAGATTTACTTTCCATATTATCATCTTCCATTTTACTCTGTTGTGTTTCATCCAATCCTATTCCTTCTTCTTCCATATTATTACCTTCTTCTTTGCTTCTTTTTACCATTTTTTTCTTGAATTTTTTTATTTTAATAAACAACCTGTTATCTTAATTTAAATTTACTTTTATATTTATAAATTCATTCATTCACCCTCATTTTAAATTTTTTTTATAATTTATTCCAACTTTATTTCATATTATTTATTAACTAATCTGCACTAATGCCTCTTACGTGTTAATTTTTGCCCCTCTTGCAATTCCACATGCAAATTTGCATGCAGGTAAAATAAAATCATATACCGGTAATTTTGCGGATATAATGTGGATAAATAAATATTTAAAAAATAAATATGAAATTTGAAAATATTTTGGTAAAATTAAATGAATTATTAAACTGAAAAAACCTCATTAAAAATTTATAATAAAAGCTAAACTAGAAGAAATAATCAAATCTAAATATATTAAACAAATGGAATGCTTTTAAATAGATTAGTTTCACTCTTTAAGAAACTGTCTATAGAGAAATTTGATTGTTCATACTTAAGATTTAACTTTGTTTTTACCAGAAGCATTTAATCCAATAATAGTCTTGAAAGAATCATAAACCCACCATTGCATCCCTGTTAATGTACCAATCATAATAATTCTTGTGCCCAAACCTGCTGTACACAAGTTCTTTATACCGATTTCTCTAGTCATAGATAATACATTAATTCTTTTGGAGCCACTATATGCAGCTTTTCCAAGCTGAGAAATTATAGTATCAGCTGGGTGTGATACAATAGCGCATATAATTCCAGATAAATAGCCTGATAAAAATGTTATACCAAGCCTTGATTTCTTACTATATGATTCTTTAGGTTTAGTAAAGACTTTGTCATAAAACATCTGATTAATTCTCTCAAAAAAATAGAATTTTGCCATTGTATAAGGAATTTGACGATACCATAAAGGCTTAATACTTCCAAAAGGAAATTTTGTTTCTGATCTATATTTATACATATTATTAACTGATTTTAGAAAAGAGTTTGGTAATAAATCTGGCCTTGAACAAGTTTGCATTTTTATTTTTATCATTTCCATTGGACATAATGCTATGTCTGCAAAAAATTCTGCTGTTGCTGATGCTCCAAGCCAAATCAATCCTTTATGAGATTCTTTATTTGTTGTTTGAATTTTGCTAGAATATAAATCTTTAAAGTATTCATACAAGCTATATTTTAACGCACCTTGTGCTGAATAACCAATTAAAGTTGGTGCCCATCCTAATCTCAGTGCTTTCACTCCTTCATATCTTATTATTTTAGACAAAGTTGGAACTAAGCTCCTAAATTTATCTGGGTAAACTTGTATTCTGCATTTAGCTACATCTATTGGAACAATTGCTGTGTGGGTTAGACCACAACTTAATGCTCCACCTAATGCACAGTTTAAGTAATAGTTTACATTTCTTTTCTTTTCTTTCATAAGTAACACTGAATTTTGAAATTTATTCCTCTTTAATAATTTTGTTTTTTCATTTCAATATATAATATTAATTATTTTACTTATTTTACTAATAGGCAATATTCTTTCAAAATTTTACTTTTAATATAATACTACACCTTTTCTTCTTCTAATATTAATTATATTAAGAATATATGTATATATTTATTTAAATATATACATATATCATATCATATATATATATATATATATATATGATATGATATATATATATAAATAGATATAATATAAACCTCTGCAGCTATATATGCATGTATTCTTTTAAACCTTTATAATAGTAATTTTTGAATCTAATTATATCGCAAATATTAAAACCAACCTGTTTTGCAATCTAAATTATTTTTTACCACATCATGAAAATATTTTTTATTTACTTTTTCCTTAGTATTTATTATTATAATCAATTTTTCATTTTTAGTTTTTTTTTTAGTAATACAATGAGGCGCCAACTTTCGTTACCCTTCCATTTTGCCGCTCATGTGTGGCGGCATGGCTAATGCTGATTTTGGGGGGTATGGGGGGCTTACCTTGAGAAATAGCTGAATTTTTTTTGTGTTAATATATAATTTTTAAAAAGAAATTCTGGGAAAAATAAAAAAGAGGGAAAGCTGGATTAAAAAAATTGTTTACAATCTTTAATACGATTGAATTTGCAATAGTATAACACAGAAAATATTAAATTGGATTGTATTAAAGAATTTTAGGATATTTATATATTAATATATAAATACAGATTCTCATATACATATATATATATTTATATTTAAAATCTTTAAGTAAAAGAACAAGGCAAATTAGATTTATTTTAAAATATATCAAGTGTGTATACAAGTTTGAATATATTATTCAGCTAATACTTTTCTCAATATATACAAATTAAATCTCAGTAAGACAATAAACAATAACACTACATTGTATAGATCCTGTGGATTTAGTACTGCTTACGATAAAACTAAGTTTTTTAAGTGAGAAATATACTAGATAATCAAAAATGGTAAGTTATCTACAGATCAAAATTTTTTAAAAAACTATTAACGCTTTTTCATTAAAATATTTAGTCTATTATGACTTATAATGGTGGTGCCATTTTGGCAATGAAGGGAAAAGAGTGCGTTGCATTTGCAACAGATATGAGACTTGGATCTAATGGATACAGAACTATAGGTACTGATTTTGATAAAGTTATTAGACCAAGCTCAAAAACATTGATGGGATTTTCAGGTTTAGCTACTGATATTCACACTCTAACAAACTTAATCAAATTTAAAACAAACTTGTATCATTTAAGGGAAGAAAGAGAAATTGGTGTTAAAGCACTTAGCCATATGACAGCTTCAATATTATATAGTAAACGTTTCAGCCCATATTTTGTGGAACCAATTGTAGCAGGTCTTGATAATAATAATGTGCCTTTTATTGCTGGGTATGATCTTATTGGATGCTTATCAGTATGTAGCGAATTTGCAATTTCAGGAACCGCTGATAATCAGCTTTTTGGTATCTGTGAATCATACTATAGACCCGATTTAGAACCTGATGAGCTCATGGAAATCGTCTCACAATGTATGCTTTCCGGTATAGATAGAGATGCATTTTCTGGATGGGGTTGCAAAGTTTATCTACTTACTCCTGAAAAGCTCGTCACCAAAACTTTAAAATCAAGAATGGACTAATTTCCTATTTCTTGATCCACTTAATTGCTACTTTAATAATCAATTTTGTATTGATAATTAAATCCTTTTAATGGTTTTTACTTATCTACTTTAGTCTTCATTATTATTATTATTATCATTTTTATTTTTATTACCACACTTCTATAGCAAGAAATTGAAGTAAACCAAGGTTAAATCTAGAAGATTAAGTCTAATCAACCATAATTGTTGAAATAAATTGAGAAATTTCTAGTAGAAGATAATAGGTTAAACAAAATGGGTATTTTGGTGTTACATCAAAAGCCCGCCATCACTTAAGTAAATCAGTCTCTATGCTATTGATATATTAATTTGTTTTACCTATAAAAATTGCCAATCTGTGCAAAAAAGTTTAAATATTAGCATTTATTTAAAGTGAGTCCTTCCCATTATGCTGTTTGATCCTAAAACTACACTCTTTAATATCATTAGTCCAAAAACTTTAAAGAAAGAAATTTATAGACTAATATATTGTTGATTTGTTCATGCATGCAAACTAGTGAAATTATAACGATGACGTAATGGGCGCCAAAATTCCAATTCGAGATTTTAAAATCTACATTAAATGTAATATTTATAGAATTTTTTTTCTAGTTGTTTTATATTCCATAATACACATACATACACACTGTAATTTTTTTCTTTTTGAATTTTTCTTCAACTCACGGTATATTATTGATTAGATTTCACCCGGTCACTCAATGTTCGAATAATCTCGGGAATAAATTTAATTTTCATTCCGGACTAAATTGAATTAAAATATAGAAGTATGTTATATTTACTGAAAGATATAACTAAAAATATTAGACAGATTTAAAAAGAAAGATAAGATGAGATTACTTTGTGATTCTTTTTTTTCAAAATAATATTTATTGAAAACTAATTATTTTTGTAAATATTTTTCATTACAACTTATAATGATCAAATAATATATAGCGCAAACAGTTCCCGCCTTTTAGTCAAATATGATATTTTGAACTTAAGTAGCAAGCATTGCTTTATTTTCGGGAATATTTTCAGAATCTTTGGTTGGTATTGAGAGATTATAAATCTGATAAATTTCTCTGGAATCAATAATTGCCACAGCAGCAAGAGTACAGATTGTAGCTACCCCACAAGTAAGCATTAATTTCCAGTAAAGTTTATAAACAATAGAATTATATTCTCTATTTTCATACTTTGCGAGTTTAATAATAGAATCAATAACTATAATCAAGAATGATTGAATAACAAGAATCCCAAATTTCCACCCTCCTTGATAAGGTTGAAGAGCTTCTTTACTAGGCCAATAAATAAGCATAATTCCATAAATTGAAATAGTTAAAGAAATTATTAGAATTAAATTATAAAGAAAGGCCTTAGATGGATGAATAACATTTAGTATTGAAACAAAAATATTGATTGGAAGAAATTGTATCATTAATATATAGCTTACAATGACAATTTTTGGTTGAAAATAAGTTTCTGTACTGGTTGGAATCATAAATGGAGGGACCTTCCAAACCTGATAAGGGCCTGTTCTCCTTATAGCTGTAACAATTTGTTCTGATCCTCCAAAGTATTCAACAAAAAGATCCCAAAGCCATATATAGCATATACTTTGATAAGTCGATTGTATTACATTAAACATTCCATATCCAATTGGAGCAATACACGAGAGGAATTGCATAAGTACAGTAATTGGGAAACTCAAAAATATATATAAATATAGACTCACAATTTTTACAGGAAATACAGTATTTGTAATATTTCTGACCTGCTCTCCACCTTTTCTAAGCTTGCGATATTTTCGAATAGAAAATCCAATAACCATAATTAAGCTAATAGTAATAAAAATCAGTGCAACTTTAACTTCTTGAAGTCCATCTTTATTAAATGCTGTTTTAATATCCGGAAATTTAGAGTCCAACTCTGATTCTATTAGAGAAAACTTTGTATTTTCTACTGATCTTCTTGAATCTAAGTTAGATCCTATTCCATTTAATTCCACTTGGTTTGATACTTGTCCAACTTTACCAACTTGAACTTTTTGTGGAGATATTTTTTGACTATTAGGTTTTTGTGAATCCATTTGGGTTTGGGATGGTTTTGAAGAAGGTGTTGATGAAGATGGCTGAGATGAAGAATTCTGAGGTGGAGGAGCTGGCTGGAATGAAGACTGCTTTGGAGGGGACTGCTTTGGGGGAGACTGCTGCGAAGAGGACTGCTGCGAAGAGGACTGCTGCGAAGAGGACTGCTGAGGTGGAGGAGCTGGTTGGGGTGAAGACTGCTTAGGTGGGGACTGCTGAGAAGAAGGCATTGATGGAGGACTGGGTGTCTGGCTTTGAGTGTTCCCTCCTTCTCTCGGCACTGAAGGAACTTGTATAACTTCTTTCGAATTTGGAGTTCCAGATCGTTCGTTTACACTAACTGAAACTATTGGAATATTAATTGGTGCACTATCCTTGGATAAAGCTGGTCCTAGCGTAGGTGCAGGAGCAGGAGTAGGCGCAGGAGCAGGAATGGGTGCAGGAGCAGGAGTAGGCGCAGGAGCAGGAGCAGGAGCAGGAGCAGGAGCAGCCTTATTTGTGCTCGTGTTTGGAGCGGTGAGAGTTTGAGGTGCGTCACTCTTATTGGGAGCCTCTCTAACCATTTAAGTTTGAGTTTGCTATAATTTTACTGATAGGAAACCGACACCACTGAGAATCAACTTCTTAAATTGAGGTTAATAAGCTTGTAGAGATTTTTGTCCTTCATATACCAACTTGATGGTTCCACAATTTATACCAAGTTTATTGTTTGATTTTGTAACTTGTTAAAATTAATAGTTAAAAGGTTTTGTTACAAAAAATTAAGATATACACGTAATGCAAATTAATGATTTAATTGCATGTAATTAAAGTGTCATAAATTAACCAAAAAATACACCTAAAATCACCAATTGACGTTGATCTCAATTTTAACCCAATAACAAGGTAATATTTATGTAATGAAATATTTTATAAACTCTTCTTAAATTGCTTTTTTTAGAATTTCATACATATAGAGGTGACAATAATTATAATTTAAGTGTAATTATTTTTCTGCACCCTAATTTAATATAAATTGTGTGTACCCTATAGTATAACTAAGATAAATTATCAATAATCAATTTACCAGAATGAAATAAAAACACATTATCCATATTTAATTTCTAATCAAAACAATTTGAGCCATAAGACTCAATTAAAAGAAACAACTAAATTTATAATTCTTTTTTATTATTATTCCTGTTTTCAAAGCTGTTGGAATTACTAGTTACTTCTATTTTTATATTAGTTACACACAAATTAGCGCCAAATAAATTCCCAATTATATAGATATTTGTTTTGCCGCCAAATGGAACATTATGTTACCCACATTAAAAAAAAAAAGTAAAATCAATATATTGTTACATGTACTAACTGAGAAATAATCTTTTTCTAATATATATATATATATATGTATATATATATGTATATATAAAGAAAGTGAATAAGCTATTGACGAAGTCTAACATAAAATTAATTGTTTGAATTTACTTTATATTTAAAAACGCTTGAAACAAGATTGAGAATTTAAACAATACATCTCTTCTTGGATTTTAATAACTGAATTATTGTATTTTAGGTATAAAAAGTACCTTAAAACTATCGAATTTAAGGCATCAATTAATAGAGTTTTTTTCTTTGAAAAAATAAAAAATGAATGCATTGGAGTTAATATCCATTGATTTATTTTTTCAGCTAATCAGTTATTTAATCATTGCAGGCTCTTGTATAGTAAAAATACCGCAAATTATTAAAATATTAAACTCAAGAAGCACACAGGGAATTAGTAGCTTTAGCATATATGTTGAGATCCTCTCATCTTGTATATACTCATTTTCAAATTGGAGATTCAATGTTCCATGGTTACTTTGGGCTGATAGTGCATTTATAGGTATTCAAAATGCATTTATTCTCATACTATGTGTGGTATATTCACAGAATAAGAAGAAGTTTCCAATTAACCAAATCTTTTATATCACATCCATCTCTTTATTAATTGCGGCCCTTTATCAAGATATTATTCCTATTCAAGTTTTAAGATACCTTTCCATTTCGCCTCTTATATTTGTTGTTCTCTCAAGAGTTCCTCAAATAGTTAAGTGTTATATTGAAAGCAGTACTGGTCAGCTTTCATTTATTTCATTCTTCCTCCTTACTGGAGGCTCCTGGTCAAGAGTTGCCACTGTTTTATTTAGTGAATCTAAATCGAACACGATCTTGCTACTGACTAATGTAATTTCTGCCCTCCTTAACACCGTTCCTTTAATGCAGATTGTTATTTTTAAGTATTGTTCAAGTATCTCAGAGAAAAATGGAATCGAACAAAAAAGACATAGTAAGAGAAAGGTAGAATGATCTGATTTGTATTAAATCTTATTTAAATGTTTGTCTTCAATTTTTTTCTAATCATAATATCAAGAATATTTGTTTTATTATCGTGCTTATTACATGCATGCTTTGGCGCCAAATGTATTTTTAAATATTATATTTGATAATATATGGGGAATGCCAACCTAATAAAAGAAAAACTGATTTATTGAATCAAAGAAAGATAGCTGTTGAACAAACTAACTTTATAACCGTTAACACTTTTAAATATACCTTAGTTACTGATAAAAAAAAAATTAGTTTGGTGAGATTTACTTGTGAACATTTTGTAAAATATCTTTGTTCCTTGAACTCTTTATAAATCATAAGAAATGGTTTGACTATATTTAAACTTTAAATTCTCATTTGAATATTTTAACTGTTTATTATATTGCATCTATCTAATCAATTAATATTTCCAATACTGAAAAAATTGTTGGCGCCAAATTTCCAATAAATATTTAGAAGATTACGGGAGCAAAACAAAAGCAAATAAAAAATAGAATTATTGCTGTAATTTAATGGTATGGTACAATTAAAAGAGTTCTAATTGCTTCTGGAGTTGAATTATAATAGGAGGAGGCTGTGATGTATAGCTTGGAAGCAGACCTGAAGAACAAAAGTGGGCTAATCAAAAAAAACATGGGAAAAGAAGGCCAATTTGAAGCGAAATTAAGGCCTAGCTGCCCAAACATAGAAGATGAATTAAGAGCAATTTGTATACCATGCAAGAACAGCAGCCTTAATTATATTAAGGTAATGTGTGAAAAGGCTTTGTTAAGTTTTAGACATTATAGAGATGTAGTATATAAGACGGATTATGACGAGAATGGTGAAAGATTTAAACAATTTCCTGTTACTGATATATGTTCAGTTTGTAGAGAGGCCATAATAGCATCAACAAAGAACTCAGATTCAATTCAATTATCAATATTAGGTATGAACTGTATACAACAAATACTAATACCAGGGTTACTAGATACTTCTCACAAAATAACATTATTAGCAGTGCTTAACGAAGTCACAATTAAAGTTTCTACAACTATTAAAATTAAATCTAAACAAACTTCAAGTAATTACCATAGTAATCACTCAAGTTCAAACAATGATAAAGAACAAGTACTGCTCAAAGTTATACAAACTGTACTATTATTTCTGTCTCCAGAAATACTTGAATTTAATGAAGCTATGATCACACTAATAGTTAGCATAGTTTCGACTCTATTTAACTTATCAGGCTACTATCAATTAATTCAGATGTCACAACTTGCACTAAGACAGTTAATAAATATTTCATTAGATTATATTGATTCAAACACAGCTATCGAAGAAGATAATAGAGAAGTTTTAGAAGTTGTTCCTCTCTTATTAATTAAAGATATATCAGTAATGATAGATAAGAATATTGTAGAAAATGTCAAATTAGTTTCAAATAATAAAAGTTCAAAAGATAATTTAACACCACTTTCCTTATTAAAAGGAGGGATAACTATCCCATCGGAAATATGTTTGGACTTGTGGTATGAAATTCTTGATAAGAATACATCTAATAGAAGATCCTCGTTGGAAAACAATGAAGACTTAAGAAGCCTAATTCATAATGTACTATTTCCAACTTTAACAAAATGTATACAAAATGCATGTTCAGATTTAAATCCAAAAATGTCTCAAAATATCCATGAATTTGTTATGTTTGCAAGATTTATTAGACTGTTTATAAGGATTTTAGAATTTAACTCGAGTAAGAAACTACAAGGTCCGTTTATTAAGGATTGTATTTGTAATTCCCTAATGAGCTTTATTCAAGCAATTTCTGATGGAAATTACTCAAATATTCCAAGCTGGTCACTACAATGCATTCTCGAAATGTTGAGTGAATTGGTTCAAAACTCAGATATATTGATTATAATTGGAAATTATAATGTAAAAGTACCAAATAAAAAGAAGGAAGCAGATGAAGAACCAAAAATGACTAACATTCTGGAACTTATTATTTCAACAATCAATCAAATTCTAGTTTCTTTAAATGATCAACTTGATATCCTTCATTCAGCTGAAAACACTTTAAATTTATCGGTACCGTCATTTCTAAATGAGAAGATTTCTCTTCCTTCAATTCTTTTACCTCAACATAACAATACCAGAATTGAATGTGGTTACTTTATTATTAGTTCGTCTAAAAAAGCCTCCGAAAAAAGCATGAGATTAATTGATATTATTATGGAAGATGATCGTATTTATCATATTTCAAAATATAACTTTGGCGGTAACCTGGCAAATTTGGGGGGCGCCACACATTCGCATGCAGGCAATATGCAAAGTTTGTCAAATTTATCATCAGTTGTATTAATATCTCTAAAACCAATAGAAATATCGCTTCTAGTTTTTGATATTATTTTGAACATTTCAACGTGCTTAAATAAAATTTATATGAACCAAATAAATGGTGATAGAGAAAAAACGATAGAATTTGAGAAATTAGTCTTCAATATTTGGGATCAATTTTATATATTAATAAAGCAATGCATGGATTACTACCTTTTGAGATATTATGTATATAGAATTATTACTTTCCTATTTATGATCTCAAATTCACCAGAATTTAAAGGGAAATTGAGCAATATTTTGGAGTTAATTTTTGAAGCATTACAGAAATATTATAAGAATAATCAAATTTTAGAATCTAGAATTCTCAGTGATACAATTATGTTGGAAAAATTATTCTCAATTTATAAATGTTTTCTATCTATTTCGTATCAATTCAGTGAATGTTTGGATGAAGTTTCTTGGCAATTGCTATTTAGATATATGGAGTATATAGATCGTATATTGGATATAGGTCTGGGACCAATGGTAAAATCTAGTGAGATAAAATCCAAATCTACGATAGATGTTGGAGATATAGAAGAACTTGATCAAAGCTTATTGAGCTTGAAATCTGAACATTATTCATCAATTGAAAATAGTGAGTCTACTGAGGTGAATAACAATATAAAGGGTAAAGACGAAAAGGTACGAGATGGACAAATAATTAAAACTCTTATGGCAGAATCGACCATTTTAAGAGCATCTCATCAAGTATTTCTAAAAGATCATATCAAGAATATTTCAGAAAATACTATGAATTCTGTAATTAAAGGCATTTACAAAGAACTAAGTTATAACATGTACAAAGAAAACCTGGATATTCAAGTTTTCGACTATATGCTTAAACAATTGAGTTCTATTATTCAATCAATATACGATAAAATGAGCTATAATCTGTTTATTCCAATATGGAATGACAAGATTATTCCTCTTTTATTAGAAACTATCAAGCAAAACAATTATTGTCACACCGGTATTGCATGCGCGCAAAACCAAGATACATGCAATTTGCAAAATTGTATGCACACTAACAATGATTATCCACATAAAAAAAATAATGACGTGGAGCTAAATAAAAATAAGAAAATAATCAGAAATAATGTTGAAAATGTTGAAATGTTTAATAGTGTGATGAATTTTTTATCATCAACAATAACAACCATTTTTCAATATGTAGATGAAGATAATTCAATATTGATGGAGAATAATGTTCAGACAAGCCTTTTGAACCCTTATTTAATCTTGACAGGTTCATTTCCAATATATAATACTTTGTTATTGCGCTCATTATATTCCATTATGTGTTCAACAATACCAAAACTTGACGAATCTACATGGATATTAATTAATGTATTGATTAATAATATAATTCAAGAAAGATATTGTAGATATATCAAATACCTCAAGTATAAAAATTCTGAAAGTAACGAAAATATTTTTATTAATGGTTCATTATCATTTTTGGAATCATCAAGTGCTGAAGGTTTGAATTATGAAAACAATCAAATTGATAGTATAAATATTGATACAGATAATGATATTGAATTGCTTCAAGCACTATTTTCATTGATAGAGTATATTAGTAATGAATCAGAAATACGTTTTTTAGGAAATACAAATAAGATATCGTCATCTTGGAATCTACTAATTGAATCTATTGCCGTATTTGGTCGCATGAATATTTCCACAGAAAATATGGCATTTCAAGCTTTGAGTTTACTTTGGAAATTAACAGATTTAATTGGAGCATCTCTCTCTAAAAATTCTCAGGAAGATATTGGAAATGAATCAGAAAAGGAATTTAATCAAATTTTGGTCTTTGACCAAAGAAATGTTAAGATTAACATGAATAAGATTAACAAAGTTTATTATTCTGATTATACTAGCATTGATATTATATGGCTGAATATTATACTTCAGTTAGAGGACTATGTAAGGGATCCACGTCAAGAAATAAGGAATTGTTCACTTAGAAGCTTATTTTCTGCATTGATAACGCATTGTAAATACATTAAGAATCAGCTACTGAAATCAATTATTGTTAGGATACTTGAGAACGTTTTAACAGTTAGTATTGAACAGTATAACAACTCATACAAAGAAACCAATTTTGAGAATTTACAAAGCTTTGATTCTATTTCAAAAGATAACTATGAAAATAAAGAAACTGCATCATTATCTTTATTAACGAAGGATTCTGTTCATTTAAATTACAATTCAATGAATTCATCTTTGGAGTTTGAAAAGACTATTCCAGTTCCGCAAAATTATGATTCTAATTTGAATAAAGTTTGTAAAAAGGATGATTTACCATCGTTATCTACGAGTTTCATAAGAAATTCTCAACAAAATCAGCTTTGGGAAGGAACACTAGCTATTTCTATTGATGGAGCTTTAAGAGTAATTAAGGAATTATTCCAGAACAATGCACTAAATGCGCAAGAATCTAAGAATATATGCTATGAGTGTACAATGTTTCTATACAAAATTATATCTTCTTTGCTATCTTTTAACAATAAAGTCTATGAAAATTCTCTTGGTTTTGAAAAACATCACTCTATTATATATACAAAAGATATACAAATCACCTCAATTAAAACTTTGTATGAATTACTTGTTATTTCTATGAAAATTGGTAATAAACAACTATGGAATTCAGGTTTTAATATTTACAAAGAAATTATTGATCGGATTATTATACAAAGTACTGAAACTTTGAAAAAATTACAAAGAGCTGAAGAATTTATTCAT
>NW_667317.1:0-15958 GCF_000006425.1 Cryptosporidium hominis TU502
TAAGTCTCGATCCAAAATAAACCTTGAATCTTGAAAGTTCATTCTTTAGTCTGTTTGTTTCATCTCTTAATTTTTTAATATTAGTATGTTTTTCTTTATTTGGAAATGTCTCATTTAATATTCCTTGTTTATTCAAAAAAGATTGAGAAATACCAAGTAAAATATCCAGATTCTCTTGATCTGATTTCTCTACGTTAGAAATGGTAAATTCTAATACTTGAATATGTTTTTCTAAACTTTGAATCTTATTTATCAATGGTTTGGCAAAAGAATCTACTTCTGAATCATCTTCCTTGAGACTATCTAGTTCTTTTTGAAGATTGAAATTTAGTTCTATCAGTTTTTCTTTTAAATTGGATAATTTCATGATTGTCTCATTCTTTAAAGAATCATTTTTATTGGTATCTGAAATTACAAAACCTGTTTCAAAGAAATTCTTTATTAAGTTTTTCGATTTTTTTTTAAGTACAAAATCTAATGATAGTAACTTCAACTCCTCCTGAGTAGAAATTAGTGGAGACTCTTCTTCCCACATTGAATACTTGGTCATAAATTTGCTTGAAATACCCAATCTCAAAGTTAAATTATTTATAATGTCAACAAAATTTGTATTACACCTTTCAATCTGTTGATTCATATATGTATGATTTAATATATATTCTAACTTCTCTAGGTCAAGGACTCCTGTCATAGAAAACTTTTCTTTTTCTCTATCCACTAGCTCAATCTGAAGTTTTAAATCTGGAAATAACATCTCATTATAATATCTTAATCTTAATATACCATTTTGTAATTCTGAAATTTTTGATATGCTCTCAGATTTAAGAAATTCATTAACTATTTTAAACAAACCAACTATTTTTGTATTGTGAAACTCTGAATTGGAATCAAACTTAAATGGACTTTTTAACCCTTTTTCCCAAAGATTCTTGAACAAATCTTTTGAAGATTCGAAAAAACTCTCAAGCTGAATTTTTGGGTCATTTTCTTTGATTTTTTTATATATTCCATTCCAAATCTCCAAATACCCTTTCTTTAATATTTGAAAATGAATTTCAAACTTATTTAGTAATTGTTTAAAGATTTCAGAATTTTTCTCATGTCTCACGACTAGAATCCCAGTTCTTAAAGCATCTAATGTAAATCTAAATCCATTAAGAGATTTCTTAATACCTTGATCTACCTCTTCCAAATCTCCTTGATACTCTTTTATTGGATATACCAAATCTGATAAATTACGGAAATTGTAAGCTAAAAAGGACTTTGAAAGGGCCAATATTACTTTGGATATTAAATTAACTGATATTTGAAGCCAGTCAACAAAATATTTGACTATTTTTCTATTTGAGACAATCCAATGACTTCTTTTTCTTTTGGGAGTTAAGGAATGAGATTTTCAAGCTTGAATATCTTGAGAAATATCTTCTACAGTAATAATAGAATTAAGTTCATCAGATCTAGCTTTAATAATAACGTCCAATAAACCTTTCAGATTTAGATCTAGCTCGATTTTCTTTGAAACTATCGCATTATGTTCTTTAATAATAGATTCATTTTTACTTTTTAAGAGTGAAATAGAGTTTTGAGATCTTTTAATGAGTTTCCTAGATATTCCATTCAAAATTGAAATATTTTGGCCTTCTATAATAACTAGTCCCCATGCTATTTGTCTACAAGAAGAACTAGAAGTGATAGTAGAAATCAAAGACAGAATTTTATTAATCTTTTCAACGAGTTCCTGTAGTTCTTTTTTATGAAATTTTTGTTTCTGTTTCTTATTGGAAAAACCACTACTTAACATTGAAATTGCAAATATATTAATTGAATCGAGCAATGAATACCACTTATTAACGTCTATACCATTTACATAATTTAATGGAGTGTTCTTCAAGATCTTTTTATTACTTGTCTCATCATCTTGAAGAAACAAATCCTTTAATTTTTCTTGAACTTTTATATCTATATTGGAAAACCATCCTTTCTTATTTAAGGCAGATTTTTTTAATATTGGACCTACTTCATCCTTATATGCCAGATATTTCTCATTAAAATCAGACTCTAAATCTTGTATATGAGTCTTATTTGTAAGATCTAACGACATTTTTAAGCTTCCAATTTCTGAAAGTGATGACTCAATTAATTGATCAGTCTCTTTTTTAACCAATTCTAAATATAACTTTTCATTATTTAATAATTCAAAATTACTTTCTTTTTGAATATCATTTAAGCTTATATTCTTAACTTGTTCCAATTCTGCCTCTTTATTATTTTCTTCTTCACTTTTAATTCCATCTTCCTCCACTTCTACAACATAGTTTTTTTTGGAGTCTAAATCATTTCCAAAAACAAAGGAATAGGCAAACCATAGATTTAATAATAAAATATAGAAGATCTTTCTCATATTAGTTTAACATTATGTTTTCCTAAGTTCCAGTACAATCTCAAATTTAAGAATAACTTCTAAAACTACTAAAATTAGTTTCTTGAGGTTTTTAATTTTGTTTTTAACGGAATTCCTTTTTTCCCCCTTTTTCTTTAATTCTTTTTTTTTACATTAATATAAAACAAATTTGCATGCTAGTTAGAATTTCAATAATCTTTATGCGCCCTATGCTGGAAAGAAGAAGCTTACCAAAATTTTCTACAGAGAACTTTTATACAAATATTTTAGGCTCAGCTATATGTAATATCTTCGTAGTTTTAGTTAAAATTGTGTTAACAAATCTCTTGTGTTTTCTTATTCTCTTTAGTTTTTTTTTTCTATTCAAGATAATCCTTAGTCATCTAATAACATGATCTAATTTGCCCGCGCGCGCCACATTAAAAAAAGCGAAATTATTTATTTAGTGGGAAAAAAAGAATGAAGAGAAAGAGATTGTTATTATCTCGAAAATGATATATTTTAGTAAAAATGTTATAAAATGTCCAAAAAATTTTATAGGATTAGGAGATGTACGTTTTTAAAGTTCATTTATAATTACTTTAATACGTAAAAAGTACAAGTACTCGATTACAAAACAATATAATTTAATATTAATGAAAAAAAACAAGTAGAGGCATAGAAAAAACAGATAAATAATAATGAATATGTAGATATAATCAATGTTTAGAGTCTATGTATATATACAATAAAGAACTTTTAGATGATTCTCTCAAGTTCAATTGCATATCCTAATGCGTTTGAAATAAGATCTAAATTATTTGAGGAGCTGGAAGTTTTCTTTTCAAAGTAGACAGCATTATCAATGAGCTTCCATTGAACATTTGAGGAATTTACTTGTTCTTTGTTGGAATTGGGAGACATTTCATTGATAAAAGAGATTAACTCTTCATTGGTGGAGAATCTCATCATGCTCTTAAGCTTATCAATGCTTATCTTATCATAACTACATTCGATACATTTTGCCACTTTTTCTCTACAAGTGTCAATCAGCTCTTTAAAGAAGATTTGATAGTCTGGAGTTGGTAGTGTGCTTTGCATTTGCATGATTTTACTATAATTACCATCAAGAAGATACAATTCAAGTTTTTTTGAAAAAGAAATAAACTTGTTTTCTTGGTCATTCGGAGGAATAATTTCCAGAGCAATGTGAAAATCACTGATTTTATCACAACTGAGAAGATATAGTAAGTACAAACCTTTGATAATATCTTGGTTTTCGGATTTTGCAAGTATCTGTAAGAAAAATTGAATAGGAATAAATGGTAATAATTAGGGAAATTTTGAAAACTAACCGATTCATAATCAATATAGTATCTCTGTAAATTCAAAAAATCTCTTTCAAATCCAAATAAGTCTTTTTTCCTAACAGAAACCAATGCTGAAATTTCTAAAACGTCCCTTGCAATCACTAATTCTGTCAAATCTATTTCTTTAGAAGATAATGATAAGCTAGGAAGTTCAATTAACAAAATTTTCATCTCCTTTATCAAATTTGATAACTTATTTAGCTTATCTGATTGTTCTTTTCCTATCTCCACTTTTGCCTAATAATAAAGCCAAAATAAGTATGTGATAAGTTTATGGTTCCAAATATCTTTTGCCATGCCATTACATAGAGAAAAGAAACATATTTGAACCATTAATAAGAACTTACCTGTTGTAATAAATTCAATATTTTACTCGTATCCACCATTGTTTTGACGATCTCAATAATACACTCACTAATTATTAACCCTCGAAAGTCTTAGAAATAACCAAAATAAAGCAAGTAAATTCAAATTCTGTTATACCACAAGTCCTCTGTGAAATCCCACAAGATATTTACTTAAAACTTCTTCTCAAACTTTCTTGCTTTTTATTAATTAAATTCTTCTCCAAACAAAATTTTAATATTTGTTTACTTTTCCAGCATCATGGCTTTTTCTAAACCCCTCTAAAGTTACCGCCAAATTAAGGCGCGCCACTTTGTGAGAATCAATTAATTAGGGTTTTGAAAAGGTTTAAAAAACAAAAAACAAGAAACGGAAATTCTCGAAAGAAATTAAGGATTTAGTAGAAATTGACGTGATAGATTGAGTATTGGATGTCTGGGATTCATACAGTGAACACAAATAAGTTGTTTTGCCGTTTTTCCTAGGATTTAATTAAGATAGGACAAAATTTGCTCTAATTACAGTATTAGAGTGTCCTATTGCATACTGACAATCGATAATTATTTATAAATCTAAGTAGAAATGTCGAGAGATCAGATGACATATAGAGAATACTATGATATGCCACGTTCAGTTCCATACGGAATACCTGAAGGATATAGAAATGACTACTATCACATGAGGATGCGTAGGGACTTTGAAGGTGGGTATCCACCTGATTATGGGTATAATATGGATGGGAGACACTATCCAGAAGATTATTACTCATATCCTGGCCAAAGATTTGAACATCACGGTGGGACTATGGAAGGTATAAGAGAATCAAAGTTTTCAAATGGAAGTGATAAATGGGACAGATCAAATGGAGAAAGAAGAAATATAGGAAATGATTTAATTCAAAATTTACATGTGGAAACACACAGAAGAGATCCCGGTATTATTTCAAGGGAAAATGATATAAGAAAGCAGATTAGACTTGAAGAGGGACCAGGAGGTCCGCCTCAACAGAGTGTTCCAAGCTCTCAAGTGGGTAAATTAAGTATGCAAGAGGTTGAATCAGGGGTTAGAATAAGTAAAGGGCATAAAGATGGGAGTGGTGGATTATCTGTTTTCCATACAACTGGGAAAGACTCGATTTGGACAAAAATTGATATCTTAAACAAGAAAAAGCTCTGTTATGATTGCCAGAAAGAAAAGTGGAGGGACAAAATTACTCCATTATGTAAGGAGTGCTATAAATCACTCTCAAATTCCTCAGGCGGTAACAGCTCTAAGAAAGAATGTACCTACTGTAGAATTGAGTTCCTTCAGCATAGGATTTTGAAGAAAGCTTTCAAAGTGTTTAACAAGGAGATTTGTATGGATTGTTGTAAGAATCTTTGTAAATATAACACAATTCCAGTACGTTGCCACTTTTGTGACTGTTGGTCAGCTTGGAACTCCCATCTATTATGTGATAGATGCTCCTCTTCAAGAGAACAATTTGGTGAGCCTCTTCCATGCGATATGTGTAGGAAAAGTTGTGCTTTTGATAGGGGAGAGGAGGCCAGGAAAAAGCTTGATGGAAGACTGTTTTGTTTCCTATGCACATTTAAATATAAGAAGCTAAAACATGAAGAGGTGAAAAAAACCAATTCTGAATACAAGAGAGCCGAGAAGACTCTTACTAAGGTTGATTTACCAGAAATAGAATCAAAAAATGAACAAAATGATGACAAAAATTGCTTTCCGAATTTGTCATCAACATCAGATTCAAACAGCAAAGAGAATGTAGACTGGAAGATTATTGCTCAGGAAAGAACAATCTTGTATGAAAAGGCAAAACAACATCTTGCTGAGCTTCAAGCAAAAGAACTTAGCAACAAAATTGAAACTGGGTCATTAATTACTCAGCTTAAAGAATCGAACTCAAATCTCGAAAAGAAAAACAAGCTTCTAGAAGATAAGATTCTTCGACTTAATGCTGAACTTAATGATTGGCAACTTAAACTTAATAATATTTGCGATGAAAAGAATAAGCAACTTAAGCTAATTAAGGATGAAAAAAGACAAGCAATTCAGGAAATGGAAGGGTTACTTGAGAAGCTAAAGTCTGAAAATAGAGAGTTAATGGAACAGCTCAACTCATCCTCTAATTTGTAGTTATTAGTTGCTTATAACCATTTTATTACCTTTTCTACAACTAATTTAGTCTAAAACTCAATTAATTCTGGTTTCTTCTTTTATCTTTGTTTCTCTTTGTTTTAATCAAATTTTTTTAATTATTCGGTACCTTTTTCTAACTTTAACATGTTGTTCTATATTTGCCGCCATTTCCACACAAAATTACGAGGATAGTAAAAAATTCTAAGTAGTTATTGCTGGATAAAAATTGAAATATAAAAAAGGAGGATGAGAATATGAGAAGCCTAAATACATAATTTCTAAGAAAAATATGTACTTAGAAAAGGAGAACCTTCATCTATTAAATGGTTCTTTCTTCAGAGTTAATTTTAAAGCAATTTCTCAAGGGGAATTGAAAAATATACTAAAAGCATGCGGATTAAAATCATCAACAAATACTTCAAGTAATCAACAAATAGCTTTATTGGAAGGAATAAGGCGGTATCTTTTAACTGAAGATCTTTCAGAGCTTACAGATCTATCGAATCCTAATAATAAAAGTATTGAATCTAAAAGATACACTTTTGATTATAAGAATATTATTAATGAAGATACTATTTCCTTGGAACTCATTCTAAAGTCTCTAAGGAGATCTCCCCTTACTCTTGAAAAGATTATGATGAGCAATTCTGTAAGTGTTTCTGAAATCGCAGAATGCTGTTCTAGTTACCTAAATACTCCAAAAAGTGTTTTTTCAAACAAGATAATTTTGGACAAGATCCAGTTAGTTCTTGCTTCTTTAAAAATAAAAAATATAGTTAGCTAATAATTCGGTCTTCTTTTCAACAAACTATTTATTTTTACATTCATTGCTTTCAAAACTTTCTTTTATTTATTCAACTTTATAACTGGAAATGCAATATTTCCCGCCAAAACATTTTTTTTGGTACTTGGCCACGGCATATAATAATTATATATACGAATATTTCCGGAGAAAAAATTAAGATAATATGGAAAATTCAGATTCTGTCGTGAAAGGGAATATTTCTGAGAATCAGGAAATGGAGACTGAGACTCAGTTGGACAAAGAGAGTTTAAATGTGATTTTAGAAGAGGGGGAGAATTTCTACCCTTTGCTAGAAAGTTCTATTGAAGATGAAATGGTGAATAACAAAGTAGATCTTTCTTCGTAAGTGAATTAAATGAATATATTTAATTTTCATTCTGGGATTACCCTTATTTTTTGTTTGCATGATATTTTTAGGTATATGGATAAATTCAAGCAACTTCATGAATCCAAGGTCAGATCGATGAATTTAGAACAAATAGAATACTACTGCAAAGAATTTGTGGAAGCATTAGAAGGAGGAAAGTAATATAAAGCTAAAACTCCTCTTAAAGGTTGTTTTGATTAGTAATTTAACAAACGTGATGGCATTTCAATATTCAAGCCGAAGCAAAATACTATCTGCAATATTTGAATTCGCAGAAACAAAAAGATAGATGATATAAGTAGGAAATTAAGCTGTGTAATAATCTATTATAAGTTAAAGTTTGATATTAATGTCTCAAGCTGCTTAGTTATATTGCTCAGCTTATTTATATTTCGATGGCATTGCTGCCTTTTTTCCACTATCCCTTTTTCTTCTTGAAGAAGATCGTCAAAAATCTCCTCTCTATAGAGTTTTGCTACCAACTCTCTCTGAATTGCTTCTTTAGCAGCATTCACCATAAAATACATGATTGCCTTGGGAACTGAGTCTGCTACGTTCTTACGCACAATGTTAAAGTATGACACAATGAAAAATTTTATCACATCTGACTCAATCTTCTCCCGCTCTGAAGGATCCCCCGATGTTTCTATTGTTTCTGGAACCAATGGTAATCCCATCTTTCCCCCAAACCTTCCTGAATAGTTCTTCTCATTTTCTGGCAAATTGGCGCCAAATATTCCTGCATGCACAATTTTGGCGGGATTGTGGCCTTGTATTTTCTGAACTGGGCTAAAAATGTCAATGGAAGAAGTTGTTGAACGGTTGGTTGGGAAAACTGGTGATTTTTCGTCGATGTTTTTGATTGGTTTGGAAATAGAGCTTATTTGGTGAGTTTCGATAATTTTGTAATTTTGGTAGGTTGAAATATTTTCTGTCTCGTTATATTCTGTGGAAATATATTGTGATTTACGAGACTCATGTTGATCATTAAAGAAATCATTCAAAATAATTCTACTTTTTCCTGAAGGAGTCATCGGGACTGAATCAGAATCTTGAATGATAGAGTCTTGTACTTGTTTGTTGGACCTATCATTTGAGTTATTTCTAGTCAAACCTTCAGTTAAAAAGGCTTTTTCCTTTTCAAAGATAGAAGTTAGGGCTGACGCGCCTCCAATAAAGTCTGGATGGTTTGTATTTATATAGGCCAATTCCATATTTATAAGGTCAATCACAGCTCTGTTAGTTGGTCCAAGGCATTCTTCTAGGACATGATTGACTACTGAAATCATATTATTCTTCAAATTAGAGTATCGATTAAGCTCTGGCAAAGAACATTGCTCCACTAATCTTTTAAGCTCATCATAGACTTGTTCTACGCAAGTAAGAGAAGGCCTAAGTAGCTTTTTTATTTGGATCCTTGCAAGAACTTCAAATGCACCTTCAGATACAAATAGAGACGATTTTGTTCCTGTTGAGTTTTTTATTGCTGTTCTAATTTCAGTATCTGATAGACCATCCAAAGGATCAAAGCTGAAAAGAGTGTTTCCAAACCAGTTATGAAATACATAATTCAGTCTTGCACCTCCTGAAAGCTTCATTAGGCCAGTTTGATAGGATGCTTGCCCATCAATCATATTTTGGAACTTTCTTGAAAACTTTGAAAAACAGTTTAGTATCATAGCTCCTTTGTTTTTTATCATATAGGATCCATCAAGACCTATACTCTCTCCTCCAATGAATAAAGCTCTGTTAGTTAAGGCACTAATTCCATCTAAATAAGAAAGCAATATATTATATTGTAATTGAAGTATTTCATTTATTTACTTACCTATTTCATCCATTATATCAGATTGAGAAAAATCACCATAATTAATTAGCTCCATTTGTTTAAGATCTATAAGCTTTTTTGAATGGTTCTTAATCTGTGGAAGCAACTTAAGGATGTGATCCAGAAACTCCTTTTGGAGAATATTTATTAAGTTGTAAGTTCCACATCGAGACTGATAAGACTTGAGTTTTGAGTTGTTTTCGAAAAAAGACTTTTCATCATTCAAAGAAGCTCTCAAAGATCTTGGACCTCCTGCTTTTTGTCTGGAATCTCTACACATAACTGCTACATACCCCCTATTTAAAGGATATGATTGATTACTTAGTACTTGTAGTGTTGTTGAGTAATTTTCTACCGTGTCCAGTTTACTTAAAACACCTATTGTTCTGACGCCTTCAGGATCCACCTCTCTTGCAATATTTAAGCTATCAGAATTTGCAATATCAGTGTTTGCAGCTGTAATTGCCAAAATTAAACAGCTTGGACGTCTTATATATGACAAAACAATCTTCCTAATTTGAGTTTCTATATCAAAAGGTTGGTCCTCAATTGGTACTTTTGTCAATCCTGGTAGATCCACCAAAGTCAAATTAATTGCCTTCTTTGAGAAGATTCTTAGTAATATCGGAACTTCTGAAACATTCTTATTTTCTCCTATCAATCTATTGGTCTCAATCAAAATTTCTTCTTTGACTTTTTCAAAATCCGTAAATTTCAGTCCCTTTTTGTGGCCAAACTCTGCGTAATCATCTCTATTTTCTTGCTTAATCTGCTGAAGTTGCAAAATAAGTGGCCTCCTAGTAACTATTCCTTGTCCTCTTGGCAGAAAATGACGGCCTAATAGGTCATAAGTGCATTAATCAACAACGAAAATAGTAATCATAAGAATTACTATCAATTTAATATAATTTGTCGGAAACTTACCTATAATGTATTCCAAAAGTGAAGTTTTCCCTACTGATTGAGAGCCTACTACTGCTATTTCAGGTAGGTCTAAGTTTAATTCATTTGAAACATTGGAGCCTCCTGAGCCCTCTTTTAAAATAGTCAGAATATCATGAAGTTCGTTTATAATAGGTATCAGAGAATCCATGCTTCTAACCAAATCTGAGCGTTTTTTTACTTGGTTATTTTTCTAACCTGTTTTCTCTCAATTCCTTCCGCCCTATTTTGGTCTGACAAAATGTAAATTTCTACACTGATTGACAAATTCCCGCCATTTTAAATAAACCCCACATTGAAATAGTCATTCTTGGAAAATAATTTTCCGTTAATAATTGAATAAATAAAACATTAAAAATATCTTAAGAGTTTTATAATTTCAAAAGAACTTCAATCCACTAAATTGATTTCATTTTTGAATGATCTCTTTTTTTTCTTTAAAATCTGTGTACTTTACTTGACTTTTACCTAAGACTTAAAATAGGTTAATATATAGAGTAAAATTAATCCATACAAAATATATTTAAAAGATTTAGGAGACAGAATTCTCACAATTAGAACAGGAATCGAAGATATCAAATAATATAAATTAAATGAAAGACGTAAAACAGATTACAAAAATTCTAAGTAGGTAATAGAAACAGTTAGGAAGCGGCCTTCTCAAGGTTTCTTGCGAGCCAATCAAGACCTTCGTATAATCCATCACCTGCTGTGGCACAAGTTGACTGGATAAACCAACTTCTATGTCTTAAAGAGCTTAACTGTAGCTTCTCAGTGACTTCTGTAACACTCATAGCATTAGGAAGGTCTTGCTTGTTTGCTAGAACCAAGAGAGTAGCATCTCTAAGTTCATCCTCTCCGAGCATTCTCATAAGCTCATCCCTGGAATCATTTATTCTTTCTCTATCATTACTATCAACCACAAATATTATTCCGTCAGTATTTGTATAGTAATGTCTCCAAAGAGGCCTAATTTTGTCTTGACCACCAACATCCCAAACAGTGAAAGATATATTTTTATATTCAACAGTTTCGACATTGAATCCAATAGTTGGGATTGTAGTTACTACTTCTCCTAATTTAAGTTTATATAAAATGGTTGTTTTCCCTGCAGCATCTAATCCAACCATTAGAATTCTCATTTCCTTCTTCCCGAACAATCTATTCCATATTCTCGATAGTGCCAAACCCATGATTCAATTGTTATATTTCTTTTTTATAATAATAGTCACAAATATAAAATATATTCCCTCTTTCTGACCTCAAATTTGTGTGAATACCTAATTTTGCTAACCCAAGTTCTTTTTTAATTCAAGACCCCTTGCCCTTCTCCTTGGTATTACGAATAGTCCTTGCAAGAATTATTTGGACAGTACCTAAAGCAAACCTTAAATTCAATAAGGTTAAATAATATCAGCTGTCCAGTTCCCTCCCCCCCTCTTATTTAAAATAGACCCCAAATTAATTATTTATTTGAACACTTAATAACCTGTCTAAATTTTAAAATTATATGTTTATACATAAATATATTGCAAACACTAGGTAAATATTACTTTTGTGCTTTATTATTATACCCAAAATCGAGCACTTTTGAGCGGGAATAATTCCCGCCTTGACTAATAAGGATTGTTCTGAATTAGAACATATTCTGGAGCATAATAATCAATTCGGCAGTTTTTGGAACATGTGAATATTGCAATGACTCCAAATTCAACTTTGTTTGGGAGATTTCCTAGAACAATAGCCTCAGGCTGAATTTGGAATTCAAAAACCCGGTTTGAATTGCAGAGAGGGCATTTTTGAGGAGTCTCTGAGGGGATATTTTTATCAGAAATCCATAAGGGTGATCCATTGTGGCTATATCTAATAATATGGCCAGGATACTTTCTTGAGTTGTTTATGAACTTGTCGAAAAGGACATCTTTTTCTGTGTTCGAGTTTGATATTTTTCCGAATGCCTTCATCTCAGAATCATCCAAAACATTATCTAAAGAGAAAGTAAAGTATTGTTAGAGTGTTGATTAGATAGGTCGTAGAACTTACCAATATTTTCAGAAAATTTTTCCTTATAGTTTTTAAAAAGCTTGTATTCTGATGATTTGGGATCTATATTTTGTTTATTAACACTTTCAAAATGTTTCTTCTCACAATTAATCCTTTGTTCTCTTTCTAACATATTGTAAGGTTTATTATTAATGTTGTCAAGTTGATCAGGTAATTCTTCAAGACCCAAATCATTTTCACCGGTTATGGGTGTCATCTCTTCGTCGGGATCATTTTCAAAGTTATCGTCTTGAGCTTCTTCTTGATCATCATCTTCATCTTCCTCGTCAGTTGAGCATATTTCAATATCTAAACTAAACTCATCTAAAATTACTTTACTAGCTCCAGAATCGATTGCATTACACTTATCATGAGTATTAGATTGTTGACATTTAGACTCGGTAGATAAAGGTAACCCGCAAGTATTGCAAATATTATTGAATTTCAATTCTTTAAGCTCTAAAATAGTCTCCTCTGGGTTAACATCTTCAAATAGAAAAGAGGTTGGGGCTGGATTATAATCATAATAGTCATTCATTCGAGGAAGCTGGCAACGGAATGCCTGAACACTACAAGTACAATTTGTACAAATAAATAAAAAGATACTTCTATGAAATAAATCTTCTCTGTCATCCTGAGGCGCATAAACCTGCAACAAAAATCTCATTCTTGTTCCGCAACTATTGCATTGTAAATCTCTATACTGAGGAAGGTTTTGAGGGTTAAGCCAAGCAGGCTTTCCCCCGAATTTTGAAGGAAAATACCTGGAATCTAAAACTAAGGGCGTCCTTGGTTTTTCCAAGTATCCTAGTAAAACGTCATTCATCACAAACACAGTGCATATAAATACTAGAATATAAGCCTTCCAACTTCTGAAACAAATAAAGTTCTTTAAAGAATCTCCAAGCTTTTTTTCTAGTCAAAATTGAATTTATTTATGTTAGGCGCCAAAGTCATGCCATTAACACGCAATTCTACAAAATTTGACAGTAACAACGGTATAGGTAAAAAAATTCAGGCGGGCATGTGATTAATTACAGTTTTTCAATTAAAAGCAGGCGAATAAAAATTCAAATTTAACATTTTGTACTAAGGCGCAAACTCAGGTAAATTAAGTTAGGTTGGAAGTCTTTTTTTAACTATATTTCCAGTTGGTATTGTAGTCCAACGGTTATATAGTGAAAGTTAAGGTTGATTAAAGTCGAAACAGGTGAAAAATTTAAAAGAATATTTATAGAATTGTGAAGATGGACTCTACAGCAGAAGTTTATTCTTTACCCCAACTACAAGACAGGATAAAGAGGGATCCAGGGGCTTATTTATCAGATTTTGAGCTACAATTACAACATTTTTATTCAACATTGGATGTATTTAGATTAAATCCGCAAAATATTCCTAAAGAAATATTTCAGTTAATGATATTTATTGCTCAGACTTGCCCATATTACTATAAATATGGAGTATGTAACAAGTTTATTGAGAAACTTCTTGATGAATTAAAGAATAACTCTAGTTTAATGACTTCAGATATGCGAGTTTCAATGGCAACTTCATTAATTTTACTTTCAAATCAAAAAATTATTGACATTGTATATTTATTGCCTTTATGGTTTGATTTAATGCGTCTTCCTGATAAAATTTTGAGATCAAAGTTATTGAAGCATATAGTTTCAAGTATAGTCAATGCTAATATCAAGAAAACTGGTAAGAAAACGAGTGCAAAGAACAGGTCAAAAAGTATATTAAAGAGTAAACAAATTGGTACATCATTCTCAATTTCAGAAACAACATTTAGTTACTTTGCCGAAACTGGGAATGATAACACCCCAGATCAAGCTCTGAAACAATTAAAAAGTTATAATATATCTATAGGATATGACTTGAAAAAATTTAATTCTACGGTTATGTCATTTTTAAGAGAAAGAATTGCAGATCCAAAAGATGTTTTACGTTCAATGGCTATTATTATTGATGTTTATAGGCAACATGTTTGGAATGATGCCCAAGCTGTGAATATTATAGCCAAATGTTGTGTGGGTTCAACTTCACCAAAAGTAGCTTCAACTGCAGCGAGATTTCTTTTGGGAAGGAATTGTTCAATGGAAGAATTGGAAAATGATATAGAAGATGAAGATGAAAAGAGAGAATTGGCAGCAGAAGCAGCAAAAGCTATGAAATCTGCTTTACTCGGAATCAGTTCTAATAGTAAAAAGAAGAAAATGGAAAAGGCTAAGCAAGCAATGAAGAAATTGGAAAAACAAAAAAAGAATAAGACTGAAAACAACTCTTTAATTAAAAGTAACCAATGTATTGATTTAATACATTGTCCACAAGAATTTGCAGAAGAATTATTTCATAGAGTTGCTTCACATACTGATCCTTTTGAGGTTAGAATGACACTTATTGGTCTTATTTCTCGTTTAAATGAACGTCATCGGCGGATTTCTTATCAATACTATTCATATCTTGGCAGATATTTATCTCCAAATAATAAAAATGTTACAAATGTTTTGGCTTTTTTAGCACAAGCCTGTCACGAATTAATACCTCCACAAGAACTTTCTTCAACTATCAAGTTACTTATGGATAATTTTGTTAATGAATGTTGTAGGCCAGAAGTTATTGTGGTTGGCTTGAATACTATTCGAGAAATTTGTCAGAGAGTACCTTTGGTTATGGATAAGGATAAGCTCTTGGATTTGGCTAACTTTAGAAAGATGAATAATAAAGGAGTATCAATCGCAGCTAAGAGTTTGGTTAATCTCTATAGGGAAATTATGCCAAGTATGCTTCATCGTTCTTTGATGAGCAAGGATGCTGCAATGAATATGAAGGATGAGAATCAAGATGAAAATAGTTTTGCTTATGGTTATAAAAAGATTGATCAAACTATTTCTGGAGCTGATTTGCTTATTAAGTATAATAATAGGAAGAATAAATCAAAGAAAGATACTGAGCCTGAATCTTGTCAATCTGTTAAAGATCATGATTACCAAGTGGATGAAGATAGCGATCATGACCATGATGAAGATTATATAGATGATATTGATCTTGAAGAAATTGATGAATTAAGTCAAGTTGATATGGAAGAACTCGCCTCTTCTAATGAAGATGATTTTGAGGACCCTGATGAATCAGATATCGGCTCTGATATTGAAGATTCTACTTCAATTAAAGTTTCCAAGTCTTCAGAAAATATAATGGATAGTAATAATATAGTTTTTGATAAGATTTTAGATCAGGATGACTTCAAATTGATTAAGAAACTTAAAACAAGAGTAGAAGCAGCAAAGGCTGTTGGAGCATCTAAAGGTCCGAAAAATGAACAGTTAGACTTTTCTACAGCATCATCAGATGAAGGTTTTGGTTCAGGAATTAGTGAAGAGGATAATACTTCAGATAGTGAAAGTGAAAATGATTCAGACTCTAATGATTCTACAGATTATGATATTAGTAGAGATATTAGAGATGAGATTACTCGTAACATGGGTAGAAAGAAGTTGAGTAAACAGCAAAGGGTTCAGTCTATTATGAAGGGAAGGCAGGACAGAGAAACATTTAAAGAAAGGAGAATTAGAGGTAAGTTTTTGTTGATTCTTATGGTCCAATTGTTTTGTTTTTTTTGTGCATGTGGTTCAGTTATTTATAAGGAATTCAGAGAAGAATTTAAAGCAAATGGTCTTTATTTCTTTCTTTCTTTTTCCTCCTCCAAACAATTGAGTGGATAAAGTAA
>NW_667328.1:0-16498 GCF_000006425.1 Cryptosporidium hominis TU502
TTGAGCTAAATGCGCTTGGTGATAGATAATTTCCTAACTTGTTGAGTTGGATAAATGCATGCAGAATTCTTGGAACTTGATCAAGGATAGAATTGATATCATTTATAAAGTCTACAACCGTAACTGGGATGGAAAATATATTTGCCTGTAATAATATGAATACTTTTTGGTGCGGACTCGTCATTGGCTCAAAAGGTAGTTTTCCAAATGGCAAATACTTAAGCATCTTAGTACAAATTTTGTCTTCATTATGCCTAACAGGATATGTTTCGAATTCTTGCGCCTGTGAGATAAGAGACAATATTTCTACCCAAGAAACAAAGTGGTTTTTCAAAACTTTATAATTAAGAAATTTGTTCAGTTTAGAAATGGTAGAACATTTTATATAAAAGAATGAAGATATTTGTCCCAATAGTGTAGGAAATATGGATATGGGAGGGCTATTATTAGAAAATATTTCGGTGACTTTATTAATATTCGGAAATAATTTGCTCCAAGTACAATTTTGATTTTCTGAATACCCAGACTTCCCAGGCTTTAATCCATCGACTTCTGGTTCTAATTCATATAATTCTCCAGAATCCTTGAGATTATTTTGGAAATATGAGTTTGAAGTTAGGTTATATTTCGAACTTGTTGAGTGATCATCTTTTCTACAAAAACTTATTCGAATGCATTTAAGCCCAATCAAAGCTCTTAATGTATCATTGATCAGTTTTTCTAAGATATAAACTATAAGTCTTACTCTTGGAACATCCAATAAAGAAGTTTGTCCCTCAGCTTGCGCTATTTCAACTTGGAAAACGTTCGGATCATAAAATGCTGGATTAATTACAACTCTTTTAAAGAAAAAAGAACTTGAGAGGAAGCATATAGCATCCGGAATTGATTTTATTGAAAGAGAAGATACTTCAGCATTAAAAATCTCAATAAGTGGCGATACTCCAAAACATGATTCAAGTGGAAGAGAATCATAAAGAAATCTTTTATAGAAAGACTTTTTAGACTCTAGTGTCATTATGCATGCAACTGAATGTGAGTCGTATTGCGGTCTTCCTGATCTACCAACCATTTGAAGTACATCGGTTATTGGGTAGTCGATGTATTGGCCAAGTTTTGCATCAAAATATTCTGTTCCTTTGATGATTGCAAAATGAGCAGGAAAATTCACACCCCAAGCTAAGGTAGATGTAGCTACTACTATTTGAATTATTCCATTTAAGAAAAGATTTTCAACAAGGTTTCTATCTGATTCAGAAAGTCCTGCATGGTGAATGCCGATACCAGATTCTAGGGTTTGTTTTAGCGACTTATCTTTTGCCATACGAATTGAACCAGCCAAACTGAGGCCAAAACTATCTTTTCGCTCAGTATTAATAAATCTATTTGGTTGTCCCTCGCAATAACACATATGAGATAGAGACATTGCAGTAATTCTTGTTTGCCTCCTTGATGCTACAAAAATTATTACAGGCTTTTTTGGAGAGTGCGTGAGAATTTTATTGTAAATTGGCCTGTTCATTGTAGCCATTCTAGGACAATAATTTTTTTCTTGGAATCCTGAAATATATACTGTGCAAGGTACTGGTCTAATCTCTGGAGGAAAATTATAGTAGCCTGAAGCACCAACTTCTAGCCAAGAAGAGAGCTCTTTTGCATTAGAAAGTGATGTAGAAAGTGAAAGAGATCTTATCTTTTTATTTACATTGTATTTTTCAATAAAATGACTAATAAACCTAGTTTTACAAACCAGGGTTTCAACAACAGATCCTCTTGGTTCTTGACCTATTAAATGAATTTCATCAAAAATAATGAGTTTTACATCTTGAACAAAAGATCTTGACTTGGCCCACCATCTTCTTGTGAAACTTTCCCATTTTTCTGGTGTTGAAATAATTATCGATGCTTTTTCAAGTTCTAACAAGGAAGTTTGAGAGCTTCCAGTAATTAATACAACATTCAAGCCTAGGGTATTTGAAAATAAAAATTTCCAGTCATTAAATCTTTCATTTGCAAGAGACTTAAGTGGAGCAATATAAACTATTTTAGATTTTTTTTTTGATTCAGTTTTAAGCTTTGAAATACTTATTTTACTGTCTAGATCTGCAAATAAAGCTCTAAATATTGCAATTTCTGCAACCATAGTCTTTCCTGATCCAGTAGGAGCACCCAAAAATATATTTTCATCAGAATAGAACAAAATATGGAAAAGTTGAGATTGCACAGGATTTAAAAAAAATATCTTTTTATTATTATAATAATCAATTATTTCTGGGTACTTTAACGATTTAATGGGAATTGGGGGTATGTTAAGGAGTTCAGTTATATCTGGAATTGAATTTAATGAGATTGGATTGGATTCACTATTTGTTTGTAAAAATTCTTTTTGAATATAAGATGATTGGGTAAAATTATCTAAAGCAGGCCTAAGATTGAAATCGATTTCAAAATCAAGATTAACCCACTTATCCGATATAATTCTAATATTTAAAAAAAATGGTGGATCTTCATCTGGAATTGGAATTAAGTCCGTGATTGAAACAGTACTATTCACACTTTTTTGTGTTACTTGGACCTGGTTAGTATAAAGAATTGCTCCATCGTTAGGATTTGTAACCCAAAGATAAAATTTTTCTCTTATTCCATGCCATCTTTGGCTCCATTTCCAATTAGGGTAAAGTTTAATCCCAAGTTTAACTATCTTCAATGTAACTGGAGATACAAACGCTTCTTTGAAATCAATTTTCGGGATATATTTTATATACTCCGATATTTTTTCTGCATCAGAATAAACAATATCTTTTAATTCAGAAATTGCTAGATCTTTTATCATTTCCCATGATGCATAGTCTTCTAATTTTTTAATAGAGCTAATTTTTAGTGGGCCTTTAAACTTTGTATTTCTATTCGAACGCTCAGAAGCAAAAGTCTCATTAGGGTTTAAGGTTTTATCTAGAGAAGAAAAGTATACAAAATGTCTTAAGACTGATTGAGTGTAAAAAATTCGCATTTCCAGCATTTTAGACCATTCCAATACTCTTTGTGCTCTTTCTGAAACTCCAAAAGTGCTAAGTTGAATCAATTCAAAAATAAATCTCAAGATTCTTGTTCCATTTTGAGAAATGTAAATGCTGTCCATTACAAGGGTGGGGGTAGTTATTTCGATTCTAAGTGAATATGCGATTAGAAGAAGCGCAACTTTGGAACTAACATTAGTAACATCTAAGCTTTTCTTGATAATACTCGCAACTTGGCGGTTGCAAACTATATTCTCTAGTTCTTCAATTTCTTCCTCTCTTGGGGCCATACTTGAAAACTCTTTAGCCTTGCCAACAATTTCTAAGATATTGAAATCACTTAAACAAGAGTCACTTTCAGAATTGCGTTCATCTTCTAATATAAGCTTCCTAAAAATATTTGCAGTATTGAAATCGATGTAGTATTTTGATGCTAATTTTCCATAGTGAGTGGGGCTGACTTCGTCATTGATTATATTGTAACGTATTAGCTTGGATTGATAGAGTAAATCTAAACATTTGCTTATATTGTTGTAACAAAACTGTGCTAAATTTGGGTCATTTATTATTTCTTCAGCTTTGAACCCATATACTATTGGAGATTTTTTAACTCTAGTTACAAGGAAAGTATATTTCAACCACCTGCTTGCATCTTTGGCATTTAAAATTGAACCCCTAGCAATTTCAGCATTAAGCAAATTACACAAATTAGATTCATTTGAAAGTTGCGATTCAATAGGAGCTTGAAATGTCAACTTTTTGACATAACTTTGTACCTTATCGCTAGATGTTATCATATATGCAGATCCAAGCCTCTCAAATTGAGGTCTCCCTGCACGCCCAAATATTTGAAGTATATCTAAAATTCCAAGATCCTTAAAATTACCTTTCTTGCTATCATATACATTAGTCCCCTTGATAATAACATGTCTCGCAGGTAGATTAACGCCCCATGCTAATGTCGCTGTTGTAATCAGAACTCTAATTAGACCTTGAGAAAATAGTGCTTCAGATAGTTTTCTTTGGCTTGAAATTAGTCCTGCATGGTGAATCCCTAAGCCAAAATCGAATAGGTCTTTAATTGATGAATTATCGCAATCTCTAAGTGCTTTTAGCAAGTAGTTACCACCAAATTCTTTTTTATTAACTTTATTCATTTCATCTGTTGAAAAATAATTTCCAATAGTTTTTTTTTTTATTAGGTTCTTAATGCTTCCATCAAATTCTTGATTATTATTATCTGAGCACGAAGTTCCTCGATTAAAACTACTTTTTATAGAGTGGATGTTTAACATTCTTTTAAAATAAAGTGCAGTAGAAAGAGTTTCATTTCTAGAATGTACAAAAACTAACGCTTGTTCATTTTTTTCCAAGCAATCTAAAACAATTTTAAATGCAATGGAATTATACAAGTCTGAAATATTAGAAATATCTTCCTTTGAATTAATCTGCTCTGATATTTTATCTTTCTGCCTTTCTTCTCTTTGTTTTTCTTTATTTAGCGAGCTATCTTGATTTGAAGTTTTATCATTTCTTTTTCGTATTTCTCTTTTTTTCTCAATATCTACTCGCTTTTCATTGACTCCTATAATTGTTTTCTCTAAAGGAGTAGGACGTAATGCTTGACTAAAGAAAAACGCGTCATTTTTGTTTACATTCAAAAAGGTGGCAAAATCTTCCCAATTTGGAAGAGTTGCAGAAAGACCCACTAACCTTATTGGTCTTTGACTGATCTCAACATTATACAAAATTCTAGATACTATTGCTTCAACTGAAGGACCTCTTTCATCTCCTAACATATGTATTTCATCTAAAATTACGCATTGGAGAGAATTAAATAAGTTAACTTGCCCTGTGTTATCATCAAAGGTATAAGTTCGTGTCATTATGTCAAGTTTTTCGGGAACAGTCACAATAATGTGATTTCTATCTATCACTTCCTTTGGAACAGCTGCATCAGATGTAACCTCAACAACCCTAATCCTAAGTTCTTGTAAAGCTACAGAGTACTTGCGAGTTATTTCAGAAACTAATGATTTCATTGGTGCAATGAACACAATCTTGAACTTAATTGGGTCTGGCTCTTTATAATAATCAGAAACACTGTCCGAATCTAGTGTATTTATTCCGACAAAATCAGAAATTGATCTTAGAATGGCAAGTAAAGCGATATTAGTTTTTCCAGAACCAGTTGGTGCAGCAACCAAAACATTTCTGTTTGATAGGTAAATTGAACTGAATACCTTTGACTGAACAAAATTAAACATTTTTAAACCTTTAAATGCTGATCTTAATTTCTTATTTAATTTTTCGGTTGATATTAGTTGGGATTCTAATTCTTTTGAAACTGATGCTGGAATGCTTAATGGAGAAATGAAAACCTTTTCAAAAAGTTCGGTTTTTGTTGTAACGACTTTTGGTTCTTCCACCAAAAAGTCAATCTTATTTTGAAAATCATTTGATTCAAATTTATATATGTTTGTATCGTTTTGGCTCGTATTTTTTATAGCTTCATTATATTCTAATTCGTGCTCATCTGGAAAACTATTAGAATTGGAAATATCTACATAACTAAAGATAATACCAATCAAATTAATACATTCTTCCTTAGTGATATTTTCTTTATTTTGAAAAATTTGTTTATTATTATTGTTACATAATAATTGATCTATTTCTAATATTAAATTTTCTAGATTTTCTAACACTATGCTAGTTAAAAATATTCCATCGTTTCCAAACAAATCCATAGTCTCAATCATAAAATTGTTCATGCTTTCTTCTAGAAAAAGGCGAGGCTTTGATAGGAGCCTTATCAGATCGGCCATTATATTGAACTTAATTTCTTCATTATTACAATTTGTCTCATCAATTAGGCTTTCTTGAGAAAGTTGAGCTGAAATTCTGCTAAGCTCCTTCCAAATAATACTAGTATATGGATATAACGAACATATGTCATCGTGTTTAGCTGGCATTCTCTATATAAATTTTATTTAGATATTTTCAACATTTATCTATAACGGGCGCAATGCAGTTGAAACATTTAAGTACTTAAAAAAATAATAATTTAGGTGTATATTTGTTTTAGGAATTAAATAATAGCGACCACATATCTAAAGGCTTTAAATAAATAATGAAAGTATTCACACACTGGTTGTTTTAAAAATAACTGAATAATTAATAACTTTATTTTAAATTTGGTACAATTCACTTAAAATGCGGGTTTTTAAAAATTGTATTGCACTATATACCTTTGAATAATACTCGTATATTCTGAAAGTTATCGTTTTTTTATAATGCTACAGTTTAATCTGGAATACGCAAAATAGTAATTATGAGCTACTGATATATATATTAACGAATATTTGTTAATATTGACATTAGTGATAGCTATTCGTCTAGTTTATACGCAAGAGTTTTATTAGCTTTGCGAAAATAACTGCGTGCGGGTAATAAAGACTCGGTGGGGTGAATTGCCATAGAAGATGATAATAGTAGGATTAATTGGATTGGATAACGTAGTTGCAGAATATGCATTCAGGTTCATTGTGGAAAGGTTTAGATTCAAAGGAATAAGACTCGTAGATTGTGAGCGAAATTGCAATTTTGATAATGCAGCGAACAAGTTAAAATCAACGACTAAGTTAGAAAGCCATTTTAAAACTTTTGGGGAGGAATATGGCGAAAAAGTAATAAGACAAATTTGCTTTTGCGGAAGCGATTCAGAGGAATCTTATGATGATTGTATTAAGTTCAGAGCAAAGAAAGCTTTCATGATATCAACTACAGATTTGAACTCAAGTTATGTTATTTCAAAAATAACAAAAGAAAATGAATTTGATATCTTTTCAAATGCATTTTTTGTTAGTTTGGCTATAGATCTACCTTTGATTTCTAAGCTTTCTTTGCTAGAAACGAATTACGAGAATGCAAATTTTGAAGAAGTTGAAAAATCTATTGAGACATTAAAAAATTCCCCAGGAAAGTTAAAAGAACTTGCTTCAATATTGGTTCAAGATTTTGAAGAGAAAAAAAGGGGCATTTGTAGACTAGTAAGAAGATCTGATTATTATATTAGCTATTTCATAGATTTTTCCGATTTGGAGAAAAAGTTGATTAATCTTGGGCTATCTAAAATAGATTCACGCCCAAACTGGGATGAATATTTTATGAAAATTGCAAAACTAGCGTCTCAAAGGTCTAACTGTGTTTCAAGAAAAGTTGGATCGGTAATTGTTAAAGAAAAAAAAATCATTAGCACGGGGTATAATGGGACTCCTAAGAATATGAAGAATTGTTTCGAAGGCGGGTGTACAAGATGCGCTAACCCAAATAGAGTAGAGGGAAAATCATTAGAAACTTGCTCATGCATGCATGCAGAGACAAATGCATTGCTGTTTGCTGGGATTGATAAGTGTATCGGAGCAACTATATACGTTACATTGATGCCCTGTATCTCTTGTACGAAAAATATCATTCAATGTGAAATTGAAAGGGTCGTATTTACTACTGAGTATGCAATTCCAGACGAGATTTCCACCATTAAATTACTTAGAGATTCAAATGTAAAGGTGGATAGATTAGTGGAAAAACAATCGTGTTTATGAACAGACAAAAGTCCTTTAGAACGTAATATAAAAAAGGAAATAATTAAATAAATAAAGAAACTATTAATTAAATTTTATTCTTCTGGCAAATCTATTTCATTTTGGAAAATGGAATGATTTATTTTAACTTCAGGCGAATTTTTGTCCTTGTCTTTATGATCGTTTTCGATACTTTCAACTTGATTTTCTTCTTCCTCAATCATTTCGCTATAGGCATTCATTTCTGGAATGTCATCATCTGAAAGGAATGCATCTTCATCAATTTCATATGTATCTCCTCCAGCAGCATCTTCATCATCAACGAAAAGTGATGGGTCGTAAACAAACAGGTCTCGTCCAGACATTTGTTTACCTTGTTTTGCTGCATCAGCCTTAGACTTCTCCTCTTCTTCTTTTTCTTTTTTTTTCTTCCATTCCATAAACGTTTCAAATGTTACAGGCGTTCCTGGGCCTGGAAGCTCAAGCCTTTGCCTTTCAATTCTTTCCTCTAATGTTTCTTCTTCACCTTCTATGTCTCCACCGTCATCACTTTCTTGTTCTTTAATTACATAACCCACTGGCAAACAATGACGATATTTGCAATTATCGCCTCCTTCTGGACATACCCAAAACCATCCGTATTGTTTCTTCTCAACAGCTGAAAGGAAGTGTTTGCATATAATTTCTGTGCTAAATGATGTTGGTTCTTGGCTCAAAGGAGCTTTTTTTGAGCCAGAATTTTGTTTTTGATCTCTTTGATCAATATAAAGGTCAATTTTCTGCTCTGCTTTAATTGTTGAGGGGTCAACTTTGCGTGCATCTTCTGCAGAAACTTTTTTGATATTTTCAGTACCTTTAAATAGAGCAGCTAAGAGAGCTTGCTGTTGTGCCTGCTTCTTTTTTTCTTCTTTTGCCTGCGCTGCTTTAAGCTCCTGGTTAACTTGCCCTCCTTTCGAGTTGTTTATTTGGGAAGTTACAGATTTTATGTATTTCTGTACGCTTTTACTTTTGTTTTTATTCTTTAGTCCGAACGTTTTGTCCTCAATGATTTTTTGTTTCTGCTTTTCTAAGGCTCTTTGCTGTCCTCTCTCTTGCTTACTCTGGTTCTTTGGTGGCATTTTACTACTTAAATAAAGCTTCCTTTTATCCTCTCACTAAATTATATTCAAAAAGAAAATTGTCAAAACATTGGCGGGCAAAGTTGGCAATAACCAATCTAATTAAACAATTATACTAATATTTATTCATAAAAACGTTAATTAATGACTAACTATTTTCCTACTTATTCAAGAGTAATTGAAGTTTAATTCAAGGTGAAATATCCTTATTTAGATGCTACTATAATATCTATGATATTTATTTTATACATTGTAACTTTAATAAAAAAAAAATCGGCTATATATTTATCTAGCAATAATTAGTTACTAGAAATCTTATTTAGGTTAAACTTGCAATATTTATGATAGTTGCAAACGATGGAAATTCCACAAAAAGACCTAGTAATCTCAACAAGAATAGACTTACTTGGATTTCCTAGATCGACTGGATAGAGTTTCTTGTATTCTTGGTATTTTGGGCCGTCTTCAGGACCCCAAATTAGTTCGGATACTAAATCATATATCTCTTGTCTCTTAATATCAGAGCCGCTGTATCTGGAATTGTAGTAGCATGCCCAAGAAGCACAACTAGTTTCTTTTCCAAATTCAGACTCTGAGCAAAAGGCATTGTTGAAGCTTGACAATATCAAAGCTTTCATATTTTTACGAATTTCATCTAATTTTGCTGAGCAAATTATATCTAGTGGGACTAATCTACTAACATATCTGGATGATAATAAACAGCCAGAATCACTTTCATTCTTCCCTCTCTTTTCTTGAGTCCTATGTTCATATACACTTTTCATAAGCTTTTCAACCAAAGCAGATGGCTTATCATTTGAATCGTTAAATTGAATTAATACCAGACATCTTGATATATTGTCTATAAGTTTGAATCTGGAATCATCTTTCTTAAACTTCTTTGTCTCTAGTTCAATGCTTTCTTCAATAGTTAAATCATCATTTAAGTAATTCGGGCTTTCCTGTTCATTACATTCGGAATTACTTAAAAGAATTCTAGATATATCTCTATAAGCTGCAATACTTTTATTATTCACTGTAATTGACATCAAAATTCCTTTATTCAAAATTCTTAGATCAGGAATTCCTGATCTTGAATTATTTGATTTCCCAACAGGGAAATATTTCCTTTTCTTATTCATTTGCAGTATATCCGCTAGCAATACCAAAAGGTGAAGTACCTCAAATAAAATTAGCTTTTTGTTTCTATCGATAATATTTTAATTATTTTTATAGTGGCGGGTTTAAATCTAAAACTATAAACAGATTATTAAAGTGCCGTGCCTCTTTCTAGATTTTGTTTAATTTCAGAAGTATATTCGTGATAAGCCCTATCTAATTTCTCATTGTACTTTTTATTCTCCTGATTTATATGATATATATCAGGCCTAATATAAATCGACTCTGATATGAATTTTTTCCTTTGGTTCTTTATATACTGATTTATTAGCAAATTCTTATCGTTGTCAGAGGGGACATGAGAAGTTCGAAGAAATTCGGACCTTTCTGGATTAGCTTTCAACTCGCTCATCTGCTGTTCATACTTTTCTCTATCGAAAATTATTTTTTTGTCTGTACTTGAAATAAGACCTCTTTTTCTATTTGTTTTAATTCTGTTATTTTCCGTCACGTTCTCGAATTTCTGTAAATTTCTTTGAATTCTCCAAAGCTCTGTACTTCCGAAGCGAATGTCACACGTATATTCTACTTTCGAATCATTTTTTGCAGTTCTCAGCGCAGAGCTCTCGATAAATTCCTCATTCGAAAACTTTAAAAGTTGATCTAATTCCTTCCTCCTTTCGTTTCTAAATATTTCCATATTGAAAATCATTGCAGAATGAACTTTTGTATTCAAACTGTTCAGTGTCTCTTTCTTCTCATTATTTTGTAACTCATCTTCACTGCGGAATAAAAATTCAAGTAAGTGCCTCGAATTATTTGCTTTTTTTTCCGCTATCATAGCTTGAAAACTTTGTTCATTTCTTGAATTAAAATAGACTGCAATATTTAGAATATGGAGGGTTTGTATAAATGCAGTACACTTAAATAAATGTTTATTTCTAATAAAAGGGAGGCTACTAATGATTTAGAAATTTATTTATAGCGCAACTTTTTATTATTCAGATTTTATTCAGAATGTTAATAAATTAAGATTTAGTTTGGAATAGCAACCTTTTATTAATTTTACAATGCTTTAAAAATTTCTTTAGGCTTATTTATTATTCGCATTAGCTAAAATTCATGAATTTCTCGCGCGCAGGAACTTTTTTCAAAGATAAATCATTATTTCTTAATGAACGAAAAAGATATTTCATTTGCAGTTCCAACGGGTAAGTTAATTGCAATGTTTTATTTCAAATATATATTTGAAAATATATAATTTTTTAATGATTGATTAATTCTTAATTCATTTATTAGGGACTCGCAAAATTATACAAATTCGAGATTCAAAAACAAATAAATCAACCACTAAAGAAAATTATGTTTTGAGGTTAAGAGCGTGTTTATCATGTCGAATAATTCTAAGTGATCAACAATTTTATGAAGGTGGGTGTCCAAATTGCACCCATCTTGCAATGGAATTTGATCGCCAGAAGGTTAACTCTTGTACTTCAATGTCGTTTAAAGGGTAAGTATAACTGTGGAATATCTGTTATTACAAAATGTTCAATAATAATAAAACTAATTTATTGGTTAGAATGATATCTATGCTAAAGCCAAATGAATCATGGGTTGCAAGATACAATAAACTTTTGCCTAACATTGTGCCAGGGTGCTATGCAGTTTCAGTTAGTGGAGATATGGTTTCAGATGACGAAGGCAATTATAATGGAGAATACTAATTAATAAATCTCAACTATTTCATTTTTGTGCAACAAATCGAGTTTATTGATCCTTTTTATAAATTGCTAAATAATTTAATTTATTCATATTTTCACATTCAATAAATATATTAGGCCCGGGAATATATATTGTTCCTGTTTTAGCTACTTTATATAAGCCATTTTTTCTTGCAAAACCATCCAGTTCATTCGGTTTAATAAACTTTCTCCAGCTATGTGTCCCCTATGTTCGTGAATTGATTCGAAATAGTCAATCGAACTTACTTTTGGTATCATTTCAAAAATTTTCTCTCCAAAGATAATTGAGTATATGTAGCAGAGAACAGTTCGATTAAGTGTTGTAAACAATACAATTCCATCCTTTTTAAGTAAATTACCTAACAGGATTACAGAGATAGTAAATCTTAGGTATTGGAACTTACTTATTAATTTTACAAAAATGCCTGGATTATTTACATGTTCAATAACCTCTGAAGCTATAATAATATCAAATATCTCACTTTTTTGTATATGTTCGATTCCGCCTTTGAAATATCTCAGGCTCCTAGGTTTTGGCATACTATTCATGAAATTTTTAAGTTCATTTTCATTATTAAGTTTAGAGATTTCTTTAAAGCTGGTGGAATTACAAAGTGCATTTTTGTAAGCTATGTCTATAGACTTACAAGATGCGTCGACTCCCAGTACATCCCCTCCTAATTCTGAAAGTCTTTCCGAAAAAATTCCTGCGCCAGAGCCAATATCCAATATCTTTTTGCCACTTAATGGACCATTTAAACTAGCAGACTTATTAGAAATATGTTCAAGTAAGAAAGTTGTTCTCAAATGGTTAAATTTTAATAAAATACTATCATGAGTTTCTGGGAACCAACTATACCTTGAATACGCATCAAAATTATTTATTTGCTTAGCGTCTATTGTACTAAATTTGTATAATCCATAAATTTTGTTTTTCTGCAAAATATGCAAATAGTTTCTAAAATCTATTCCAAAGAATCTGTTATGTTCTAATGTTGAATAACAACTTGAAAATAAAGATTTTTTGAAAGAAAAATTCCTAAACATGAATTAGTATAAAACTATGGAAAATCATTTAAAATAATTTAACACGAATCAAATTAAGCGCATTATTCTGAAATATTTGTTTGCATGTGATAAAAAAATTACATGTATATAAAATTGTTAATTTTACTCTATTAGAAAAAAACAAATAAAATTATATTCATGATTCGCTAGATTCAGACAAAACAGTCCTTACATTGTGTATCTTTTCAACCCACTTATCTCTCATTTCGGAAGAATCTGAATGGAGTATTAGGGACGACGGTACACTATTCTTTGTGAAATCTAGCGCAAAACAAGGGATGAATTCATTTTCCTTACTTGTTGCAAGATTGAAGACTCGAATTTGCCTTACAAATCGAATTGGAATAGTTTCACAGTAGACGGTGTCATTTGGGTGATGACACCAAATAAGCGCCCCATCTGACCTTAAGATAAAGAATCTTTCTTGCCAAAGCCTGCTTTCAGATGATTCATTCTCACTGGATGCGATTAAATCGGACATTTGCTTCTTTTTTTGAGAAAGAGGGTTTTCAAGTGCTAAAGGCGGATTTATACAAATGCCTAAAAACCCAAAGTGATATGTAGGAATCGAAACAAGTAGGCTTGTTTCTCTGTGTGGCAAGAGCATAAATGAACTCTTGTTTATAATGGCTAGAACAAGAGAATATTGATTTTCCGAATTAAATAATCCAATAAGATTATCAGGTTCTGCGACAATCGGAGGATTCTCGCCGTAAACTGAAATTAAATTTTGGAATGCACTAGCTCTTTCTGGAGATAAAACATCTTGTTTTTGATCAGATGTACTACTAGAGGTGTTTTTATTACTCATAAATCCAAGCCAAAATGAATTCAATTTTTCAGGTTTGGTTTCAGTAGATTTGTTGATAGAAGTTTCTGCAGTTGCTTGAGAGAGAAGAATTTCTGATGGGGTAGTGAGCGTGCGATAAGAGGTAGTGAATTCATCAAGGAACTCACTTCTACGGCTAACTTCAAGAAGAATATCATCCCAGCCATCAACCTTAAGCAAAAGAAGTACATTTGAGTTTTTTGGAACGATTATTTCTTCAAAGTCAACTATTGGTGCAGCCTGAAGAAGTTTTAATGGAGAATACTGAAACAGTGCAAATCTTTCAGATGTTAAAACAAGAATTTGCCTAAATAAATTTATTGGGCAGTCAAGAGGGGGTGGAAAGCACGACTTTTCAAGCCCTCTTGCTGTGTAATTAATAACAATATCACTCCAAATTCCTTTTTTCCTTTCTGCAGAAGTTAAACCCATTTCATCTAACCGATCCAAATTTTGTTCCATTGCAGCATGATCTCCATTTTTACCTTTGTATATACTCGAAATGTTTCTGCTACTTGCAAACCCAAGCATATTCCAAACGGAATGTTCAACAACATCTGAATCTCGGCTTTCAAACTCCGGAGTTGAAAAAACACAAAAATCATCTCTACATGAAGAAACTGGTTCATTTCCACTAATCCATGCTGACAACATGACTTTATTTTCATCTTCTTGAGAATCAAAAGTTTGGCAGCAAAATGATATTTCTTTCAAAGTTTCGGAATGATCTGGCTCATAATTACTTAAAGAGTTTGTATTTGATTGCTGAGCTTGAGTTTCCTTGTATTCTGCATCTGAAAGCTCATTATGATCAAATTTATCCAAATCAAACTTCAAAATTTGTGACTTGGCTTGAATCACGTTTGCAAGTTGGCCTGATGAATTTTTGATATTTAGTAATATGCGTCTTTTTATTAATATTTCTTGTATATCTGCATTTACTGCAAAGTGAATTAAAGTATTTCTGCGATTATCCTGTGCTTGCACATCACTTCCACATGTTAAAAATAACTCAGTCATAAGCAAATTATCTTTAAGTATTGATATTGATATGGGTACGAACCCTGAAAGGCTTTTCCTATTGACAATATTTATTTGTTCTTCGAATGAAAAATGTTCAAGAAGTAGCTGGAGAGTCTCAATATGTTCTAAATAAGAAAATATATGTAATAAGTTCCATCCATACCCAAAACTAAGCTTCAATAAAGAATCAATGAATTTTTTAATACTAAATGCATTCACGCAAGTTTCAGACTCCTCAAATTCAATTTTTTGAGGCTTAGATAATTCAGAATTAATTTCAGATATTATTTCATTGAGATTGGTGATTAAAGGCTCAGGATCATTTTTTATTACCGATTTAATTATTAGCTTAAACAAAAGTTTGGTTTTCAAATATTCTTCGCATTCTCTATTAATTGTGTGTTGAGTATTATTAAAACTATCTTCAACAAATTTAATTTGTGAATTGTTTATATCCAAAAATAAAATATCCAATAATATTTGGAACATATTTAGGGATGGCTCTCTGAGTGATTTTTCAGAATCAATCAAAATTCTATTCAAGAACTTCTCTATTACGGCATGCTCGGATTCTAAACAATTTAGAATGTGATCTCTTTCTTTGCAAAGTGACTCTGTGTGATTTACTGAATTTAAAGGAAGTTGATTAATTATTAAATCAGAAAAGTGAATGATTACCAAATTTTGTATTAAATTAATTGTTTTATCACTTAGTTCATTTTCCTCCAAATTAGTATTTGAGTTAGGTAAATTAATTACACCGTCGATTAATACCTTGGAGAATGAAATAATTTTTTGACACAAATCATCATCATAATTCAGATTATTTTTAATTAATTCTTTTAAATGATCTGATAATGATAGAGAATGAATAATCAAATCAGCGGCGTCACTTATTGATTCGGAATTCATTACTTTATTTGGTAGTTTTTATCTGGCAAAGTGCAATCAATTTTAATAATTTTAAGCAATCGGATTTCAATAAATCAAGGTCACTTTCCAAGGAGTTAATTTTAGAATCATAGATGCCTTTTTGAGCTTCCTCTTTCTCAGAAAAAAGTTGTTTCGTGCCTTTACTTTCGCTTAACAATAATTGAATTTCACTTTCTTTTTCAATCTCAAATTCTGAAAATCTTGTTCGTAAAGTAATATAGTCCTCTTCTTTATCTTGTAAATTGCTTTCAAGCTGGGAAATATGAAGTCTCAAATCTGCAATTTCTTTATATAAAGACACTTTATCGGTAAGCAGGTCCTCAACAATACGAGGGGAAGAAGCTTCTATAATATGTTGTTGCTTTAGATTATTGATGCTTTGTTGCTCAAGATAAAAAATCTTTTCATTCAATGTAGAGATCTCGTCATTTAGGGTTTTTATTATATTTTGAAGCTTGGAAATTTCAGTTCCATCTTGTTTAATACGTTCCTTGAGAGTATTAATTTCATCATTTTTACCCTTTTCAAGTTCATAAAGTTCATTAAGAGCATCATCCCTCGACTTTACTAGTTTTTCTAGTCTAGAGATTTTCTGTTCAAGTATTTTGGTTTGTTCAAGGTTTTCTGATCTTGGAAGTTCTACTTCATCCTCGATTCCAATGTCCATCTTAAAATTTAATTTGAGTCATAAAAAATCAAAAAACTGCCAAAAAATAAGTTAATAATTCAATAGCTTATTATTAAATTTTAAGTTTTCACTTTGAACACTTAAAATTTCTCAATTTTTATGTTCATGTTAGTTTTTTTTTATTATTAATTTCACGTATGCAATACTCTGTAAGGCGGGGATGTGTGTCATGATCATGACTGTTTTTTAATACCGAAGAATAATTCAAGGAAAAATTAATAATTTAAAGCATCAAATTGAATAAATAAATTATTTCCTTTTAGTTAATTATTTTAAGAAGCTTTTATAACTCTTTCAACTGCCGCTTTTCAATGTTATATTATGAAATCCAAATCTGAGTAACGAGCATATCTTCTATTTGTTGATTCACGGAGCTAT